>NC_134354.1:627566842-627866842 GCF_048569485.1 Anomaloglossus baeobatrachus
GACAACTAAGTCATAGGTTGTAATGTCACCCATGGTTAAGTAGGCTTCTTATTGACAAAACTTATGAAAGGCATAGTCTATTTAGAATTTAAAAAAGGATATTATACTGCGATCTCCGGCACTGGACACTGCGGTGAAGACTGAGAGGCAGATTTTTTTTACTTTTTACATCTGCACATGCGCCCCTGCAACTCATAGTCTTCACCTCAGTGTCTTCAATAAAATGGTGCCAGAGAATGCGGTATGCGCAGACTCCAACGCCATTTTATTGAAGACATTCCTATGGCAATATGCATGCACCGCAAACAAGAGCAATCGCGGAGCTATAGTCAAATAAAGAAAATGGGGCATGCCAACAGGACACCGGAGGAGGAATAAACGTGAGGACCCGACCCACAAAGGTCCGCACCTGATGCACCCGTCAATCAAAGAGCAGTGCATTTCTGCAACTTTGATTAAAGATACTTAATCAACCAAACTTCACATCTTCCTATAACAGGTATGCCTGGATTCAGCATCTTACCGCCTGTATGGCACTGCCTTTACCTCATATAGCAAAATCCTGCTGGTTGGTCCATTTTAATGCCAGGAGTAATCACTCATGTTTGGCGACATATTTATTTGTTTTGTTCCATACATTTATTTTTGGGCTACGAGTAAGTATTAACTAAGCAAAGTAAAATATTTAGGCTAGGTTTCAGGGTGTCCTCTGACTAAATATTACATTTCTCTATTAGATGAGGCAAAAAACCCACAAAGATTGCAATATTTAAATTTTTTGCGTGCTAAAATACTGTTTGCAGTCAGTGATGTAGAGTGAGTAGCCAGGACCCAGAGCAAAGCAACTATTGTGCTCCCAATAGCCATAATAATGCCTCGATCATGATGATGCCAGTTTAAAAGTGATAATGCCACCTTTATGCCACGTTTTGCAAAAAGATCGTTTATTGTCCCCTAATCAGAATAATCAAGTCCTCTTCTCCGCGCACACAGAGCAGGGCGACGTAGGCGCCACTATGCACCAACTGTATTGCGCTGCCTGCGCCAGAATGTGCACAACTTGTTGGCTGTAAACCTTCAGCAACCTGAGGCTTACAGAATGAAGAGCGGTGGGGCAGGGGCCTATGGATACACCACAATCCAGCTGTGTTCGGTACCATGTCAACCCTGACCTAGTCCAAAGTGGCACTTGTCCGGAAATCGAGTACCCAGGCAGAGGTTCGGGGCATGTGCACTGCCCCAGATTTTTGGCACTAGCAGCACCACTTCTTTGAGCTGAAAAACGTTAAAAAAAGGAAATTGTTTTACTGTGTTGCTCCTAAGCACTTTTAGCTTTTTTTGTGTGTGTTTTTCCATAAGGCTATGTTCGCACTGTGTTTTTGCTGTGATTTATTTAATTTTTATTTTTTTATGCAAATGAAAAGCTGCTTTTTACAGTACCAGCAAAAGCAATGAGATTATAGAAATCTCATGCACACGATTGCTTTTTTCCCTGACTGAAATGGAAAACTCCTACATTTATGAAAGAAGCAGCAAATATTTCAGCCTTTTTGCTGCTTTTTCCACCATTGAAAGCAATGACAAGGAGCAGCTGCGTTTTTTGCTTTATTTGTGCTGAATGAAACTGTTATTTAAACATTACTGTAAACAAACGACACCAAAAAAACGGCAAAACCTGCTCTTTGGAACATGTGAACATAGTCTAAGGTTTTCAATGGGATGTCAAAGATCCATGGAAAAACAAACAAGTGTAAGTCAATATGCGCACGTTTCCTTTTTTTTGTGACCACAAAGATGCAGCGTTTTTGTGTGTTTTTGACCGGTAGAAAACGCACAAACGCAACAGTGGTAACAAAAACGCATAAAAAAAACCGCATGCATTTCACCGTGTATTTTGCCACGTTTTTGTTGCTGCATTTTTTCCAATGCATTGCAAGGGTGAAAAACTCTGGCAAAAATGCAGAAATAATTGACATGTTGCATCTTTGTGGTCACCACAAAAACACACCTAAAACAAAAATGCACTGTGCGGACAGCAAAAATGAAATCTCATAGACTTTGCTGGGGAAGCAGTCATACAGTATTTAGACCAAAAACGCACCGTGCACACCTAGCCTAAACCAATACTTATGTAACCTCCTGCAGGGATTCTGATCTGACTTTAAATAACCCTATTGTTCTTTAGTGATCAAAGTTTGGATCAGTTGAAGGATCGGATATCTAGTTTTGGTGTTTGCATTATGGACACCAAATGAGAGAAAATCTATAATAACCAAACTACTTTCATCACTTTTCTATTGACCTGCATTGTTCTACAGTTGCAGGTCCGGTGTTACCTCCTGGATACAAGAGGAACCAAACCTCAGACTCGTCTGAGGACAGCGATCAGGAGACATCACACAGCCACTGGCATCATAAGGAGAGAAGTGAGGCATCACAGAGGTCAGTTTAGGAAGAGATGATTGCCGGCTTCCATGAGCCACTGCTGGATTCCACCGCTCGGTCTGGGAATTTCTGGTCAGTTAAAGGGAACCGGTCACCTAGAATATGTGTTCTCACCTATCAGCAGACGCATGTGTGCCCTAATTACACTTCCCTACCCATCCTTGTGTTGTAAAATTGTGTAATATTAAACTAATAAACATTTTATTACTTTCATATTTCCTATTTAAATTAGAGAACCGCTGGCCACATGGGCGGCGCCTTGCCCTATGAACGTCTGCATACTTTCCGTGGTATCCCGCACCTGTGGGCGGGATACCATGGAGTCACATGAGCAACGTCCCCATCGCTCATTCTATCCTGCGCACGTTTATACTTACCATTGCGGCAGGCTTTTCTTCCTGGTTCGCCATGTCAGTTTCAGACGCACACTGCGCATGCGCAGTGCGCTTCTGAAGCCGGCGAGTGAACACTCGGAAAAGAAGCCTGCAGCAATGCGCGGAGGATAGAATGAACGACTGGGACGTCGCTCATTTGACTCCATGGTAACACGCCCGCAGGGGCATGATACCACAGAAAGTATGCAGAAGTCCATAGGGCAAGGCGCAGCCCTTGTGGCCAGCGGCTCTCTAATTTACATAGTTAATATGAAAGTAATAAAACGTTTTTTATTACTTTCGTATTACACACTTTTGCAACACAAGGATGGGTAGGGAGGTTTAATTAGGGCATACATGCATCTGCTGATAGGTCAGAACGCATATTCTAGGTGACAGGTTCCCTTTAAGGGAAGTGTCTGGAGATTCCACAGCCTATTTAATTGACTTTCTAATACCCAGTGTAGAAGAACACGGCTATGATCCTGTAGCAGAGGATTTTGTTACCTTTTATATAGCACTGCGATAATCTGGGTTGATGAGATTTGTAATCTATACATATTACCTATGTGCGCCAGTCTATTCACATTGATTGGTGTCTGTTTATCTATTTAAAGGGAACCAGCGACCCTGAAAATGCAGGCTAATCTGCAGGCACAGTGTTATACAGCAGGAGGAGCTGAGCAGATTGATATATAGTTTTGTGAGAAAGGATTCAGTATAACTTGTTTTTAAAGGGGTTTTCCACTACTTGGACAACCCTTTCTCATTCCCCTTGTTCGCCCTTGTAAAATTAAATAAGCCTAAACTCCCCTCCGGTGCAACCGCGGTTCCAGTGACTTCTAAAGTCGCGTTCCCGGGGCCATGTGACATTGGTCACATAGCTTGTGATAACAATCAGTCCTCGCCGTCTGTCTCCCCACCTTCAGACATTTGATCAGGACGTGAGCGCTGTGCTGACTTCCTGTTCAAATGTCCGAAGGTGAGGTGTAGGAGGCAGGTCCTGATTGGTCACGTAGCTTACGTATCATAATGTCATATCGCTGGAATCGCATCCGCATCGGAGGTGAGTATTAGCTTATTTATTTTCTTCATCGTTCCTTATGGGAGACCCATACCATGGGTGTATAGCTTCTGCCTCCGGAGGACACACAAAGTACTACACTCAAACGTGTAGCTCCTCCCTCCTAGCATATACACCCCCTGGTAGCCAGTCCTAGCCAGTTCAATGCTTTGTGTTCAGGAGGTCACACACACACATGCATTCTCTGATTTTTGATTTTTTGGATTTCAAAGATTTGGAAGAAAAGCGGGTCCAATCTGGACTCCCGGCATGTCCCTTCTCACCCCACTGTGTCGGCGGTGCTGTTAAGGTTGACTTTACAAGGCTGGAGCCTTCACATGCCGCGCTCCTTCACCATCCCCTGGGGCTCTGGCTGAAGTGGGAGCCAACTCTGTTCTCACTGCTTTGCAGGAGACCGGTCTCCATCCGCAGCCCTGTTAAGGATCCTGTCGGACGGAGCATTTAACCCCCCCCAGGGACCTGGCACCTGCGTCTCAAAAGCTAAGTATGAGACGTTTTTACCACTGAAAGTGGTCTTTCCAGGGTCCCTTGTACTTTATTTATTGGGGGGAGTGTGTTATATGTCTGGGGTAACATTTCCGGCCGGTTCTCCAGTTTTCACTGGAGAACCGCGCCGATGGTGCCTGCACGCTGGCCGCATGTTTAAATCTAGGCCCCGGCTTTGCCTGAGGCCTAGTTTCGGTTTCACCCCCTCTGCATGTCAGTCATGCAGAGGGACAGTGTGGCTCCGCCCAGCGGCTGTTCAGCACAGGGAGCGGACACTCCTCACTGAGGAAGGATTCCCTCCCCTGTATACCTCATTTGCCCGCTCTCAGTAGGCCCCGCCCCCTCGCCTGCGCTCCGGTCGCCATTTTCTCAGCGTTCTCAGTGTCTGCATAGGCACAGAGATACCTCATTGTGACTAGTGGGGGCCAGGGCTGGGGGACTGGAGGGCAAAGAAATGTATGTTAAACGGTCTTGCAGCCACAACCTCCAGTTGTGCAGCTGCTTATATTCTCTGTTTATATACTCTGCTGGGGGTCATTCTGGAGATGCATTCCCTCACAGAGCCCCCACCTCTGCAGCATGTCTCACATCAGAGCAAGGCTGCAAGGCTGTTCTTACTATGCTGCATGTAGACTCGTACTGCCTGTACTGAGCACATAAACACAGTGGTCCCTCAGCCTGGAGGCTCGTCAGTGGTCCTCCAGCTGCTCCGGGGGTGCTGAGCATGCATTAGCCCCCTTCTCAGGGCGCTTCTGCTGCTACGGCTCGCTCAGCAAGCTCTTAGAGGTCTCTTCATCTGGTTTTCAGACCCCGTCCTCCTAAAATGGAGACGCAGGGTCCCCTGTCCTTCCCCGTCCCGCAGCTCTGATTCACGAGCTGACTCACTGGACGAGGAGGATGTCTTTACTGGGGGCTCGGACGCTACTTAATGTACCATTGATCTGTCCGAAGGTGACGCAGATGCTAATGATTTGATTGCGTCCATTATATTTGTACTGGACCTCAATCCGCCTGAATCAGGGGAGTATCCCTCTCTGGCAGAAAAGGCATCAGTATACCTTAAGAGAACAAGGAGTGTGTTCCTTAACCACTCCAGTTGTCAGCCCACTGTGACCAAGCCCAGAGCCTGTCCTGACATACGCTCCCAATGCGTGGTTCTGATGACTGTTTCCTCCTTCCACCAGAGGTGGTCAAGGAGTGGGCTCATTCACCAAGGGTGGTCCCTCCGGTGTTTAGACTCTCAGCCCGGATAGTTGTATCAGTGGCTGACGGCACCTCTCTAAGGATCCCACTGTACATTAATTCTGTACATTAATTCTGTACTGGACCTCAATCCGCCAGTATCAGAGGAGCAAACTTCTCTGGCAACAGGCCACCAGTTTAACTTGCCTAAGAGAATAAGGAGTGTGTTCTTTAACCACTCCAGTTTTCAGGCCACTGTGACCAAGCCCAGGGTCTGCTCTGGCAAACGCTTCCTAAAGCGTGGTTCTGATGACAGTTTTCCCCTTCCACCAGCGGTGGTCAAGGAGTGGGCTCATTCACCAAAGGTGGTCCCTTCGGTGTTTAGACTCTCAGCCCGGACGTTGTATCAGTGGCTGATGGCTCTTCACTTACGGTTTTGCTGTCCGCCAGTTTGTCCTTCTGGCCAAATCTGTATGGAGGCGGCAGGGGCCTCGTTCTCCCCATTTGCAGCAGTGCGGCTTTCAAAGCCATCTCTGCTTCTCTAGAGGAAATGCATTCCCTCATAGGGACTCTTTGCCCGAAATGGTTGCCTTAACTTCCAGACTTCAGTCTTTTCATCCTATACCATGTCTGCCATGCTGGAGACTCTCACCGCACTGCGGTGGCCTCGGCTAATTTTCTCGCTATCCGCAGGCTCCTGTGGCTTCGGAAGTGGACGGCGGATGCTTCTAAAGAAGTTCCTTGCTGGGCTCCCTTTTGCTGGGACCAGACTGTTCGGGAACAACTGGATGAAATTATTAAGGAAGCTCTTGGCGGGAAGAGTTTCTTCCATGCCACAAACCTAAACCAGGAAACCTGTCCAGGGCAGGAATCAGTCGAGGTTTCGTTCTTTTTGTTCCTCCATCTGATCGTTCTCTAAGCCCCTCGGCCTTGCCCACTGGCTCAGCCAAGGATCGTAAACCCAAATGGCGCGCGAGAAGACCGCAGGACATGCTGCCACTAAGTCAGCCTCCTCCTATCGGGCCACGCCAGCAACGTCCTTGGTCGGTGGCAGGCTCTCCCACTTGGCGACGTATGATTTTAACACGTCTCCGATCAGTGGGTGCGAGATACCATCTCCCACGGCTACAGGATAGAATTCTATCCAGCCCGCCAAACAGATTTTTTCTGTCAACTCCCCTCTGCTCCAAGGCCGCCGCCTTCTCACAGGCTGTGGCATTCTTGCAGGCCACTGGGGTAATTGTACCGGTTCCCGTCTGGGAACGGTTCTGAGATTTCTGCTTAAATCTATTCCTAGTACCCGAGGAGGGCGGTGCCTTCCGACCTGGATCTCAAGCTTCTCAAGCATGTTCAGGTGCGGCAGTTTCGCATAGAGTCTCTGCGATCAATCATTGACCCAAGGAGATTCCCTAGCATCCATCGACATCAGAGATGCCTATCTGCATATGCCAATCGCAGTTTCACACCAGCGTTGGCTACGTTTTGCAATCAGAGTGGTCCAATTCGTGGCTCTTCCCTTTGGGTTAGCCACGGCCCCTCGAGTATTCTCAAGGTCGGGGCAGCTGTGATTGCGGTCCTGCACCTCTAGGGGTTGGCAGTGATCTTTTTGTCCAGGACAGCCTTCTGCTCTGGGTTTCATCCAGTGCAGACTGTTAGCGGAGTGCTTCGCTCACTCTCGCCACTCTAACCAATTCGGGTGGTTTGTCACTGTCCAAGTCCACTCTGACTTCGACCCAGAAGTTCACAGACCCAGGGACGCAAGTCGAGACTCTGTCGGCACTTGTGAATCTGCCCTTAGTCAAACAGCAGTTCCTCCGCTGGCGGTCGACGTCGTTCCATCAGGCACCTAATACAGGTGCTGGATCAGATGGTGGTGTCAATGGAAGCAATTCCCTTGCCCAGTTCCATCTGCGTCCTCTATGGCTGGATGTTTTCCGCTGTCGGAACAAGCGGACTTCCTCCTTCCTCGGGTTGGTGGCTTTGCCACAGACCAGGGGCTCATTTCAATGGTGGCATCGTCCCCTCTGTCTCAGGGACGCTCCTTTTTGGCTCCGTCCCGGGTGATCCTCACCAAGATGCTAGTCTATCCGGCTGGGGAGCAGTATATCTGCACCATGGAGCGCAGGGCACTTGGACTCTGTCCGAATCAGCCCTCTGGATCAATGTGCTGGAAATCAGAGCTGTGTTTCTAGCTCTCTAAGCTTTTCACCATCGGTTGGCGGCCAGACACATTCGAGTCCAGTCAGACAACGCTACAGCGTTGCCTACATCAACCTCCAGGGCGGGGCACTCAGCCGCCTGGCAATGTTGGAGGTTCATCGCATTCTTCAGTGGACGGAGGACTCCTAGTCCACCATATCCGCAGCCCACATCCCAGACGTGGAAAACTGGGAGGCAGATTGTTCTGCCGTCAAACCGTGGCTCCACGATCCTCAGGTTTTTGCGGCAGACGCACTGGTTCGAGTTTGGTCCCAGCTTCGTCTGTCTTACGTGTTTCACCCTCTAGTTCTTGCCCAGAGTCCTGCGCAAGATCAGAAAGGAGGGCCGTCGGGTCATTCTCATTACTCCAGACTGACCCAGGCAAGCTTTGTACCCTGACCTGCTCCGTCTGTCCGTAGAGGTGCCAAAGCATCTCCCGGACTGTCCAGACCTTCTCTCACGAGGTCCGTCCTTCCGCCAGAACCTACGGCTCTCAGTTTGACGGCGTGGCGTTTGAGTCATGGAACTTGACGACTTCTGGTATCCCTCCTGAAGTCATCTCCACTATGACTCGAGCTCGGAAGTATCCTTTGGCTTTTTGGCCTTGCCGACCCTCCTGTCCCTTCTACAGTCCGGCCTGCAGCTAGGACTATCCCTCAGTTCCTTAAGGGACAGGTCTCGGCTCTGTCAGTGTTGTGCCAGCGGCGTATCGCCCGGCTGGTCCAGGTGCGCTCCTTCATGCAGGGCGCATCTCACATCATTCCGCCTTACCGGCGGCTCTTGGAGCCCTGGGACCTTAATTCGGTCCCCACAGCTTCCGGAAACCCCCCTTTGAGCCTCTTAGGGAGGTTTCCTTGTTTAGTCTTTCACAGAAAGTGGTCTTTCTAGTGGCCATGACTTCCCTCAAGGGAGTCTCTGTTTTGGCTGCACTCTCTTCGGAGTCCTCCCTTCATCAAGACAAGGTGGTTCTCCGTCCGACTCCGGACTTTCTCCCTAAGGTGGTTGCTGCCACCTTAACCGGGGAATTTTACCTGCCTTCCTTTTGTCCGGCTCCTGTTCATCGCTTTGAAAGGGCGTTGCATACTCTGGATCTGGTGCGGGCGCTCCGGATCTATGTGTCTCGCACCGCTGTTCTTAGGCGGTGCACCTTTCTTTTGTGCTTGACCGCTGGTCAGCGTAAGGGCCTTTCGGCATTTAAGCCGACCCTGGCTCGTTGGTTTAGGTCGGTCTTTTTCCCAATACCTACCAGTGTACTCAAGTGCCTCTCACGCCGGGGATCAAGGCACACTTGACCAGAGCTGTCGGTGCCTCTTAGGTTTTCAGGCACAGGCTACGGCTCAGCAGGTCTGTCAGACTGCCACTTGGACTAGTCTGTATACCTTTTCGTAGCACTACCACGTGCATGCTCTTGCTTCGGCAGATGCGAGCTTGGGCAGACGCATCCTTCAGGCGGCTGTCGCCCATTTGTGAAGTTAGGTTTCGCCTACTTCTCAGTTTTTCTGTTTATTCCCACCCATGGACTGCTTTAGAACGTCCCATGGTCTGGGTCTCCCATAAGGAACGATGAAGAAAAAGAGAATTTTGTTACTTACCGTAAATTCTTTTTCTTATAGTTCCGACATGGGAGACCCAGCACCCTCCCTGTTGCCTGTTGGCAGGTTTCTTGTTCCGTGTGTTTCACCGGCTGTTGTTAGCAGACAGAGTTCCGGTCTTTCCGAGTTTTACTCTATCTCTACTTATGGGTGGATGTCCTCCTTCAGCTTTTGCACTAAACTGGCTAGGACTGGCTACCAGGGGGTGTATATGCTAGGAGGGAGGAGCTACACGTTTGAGTGTAGTACTTTGTGTGTCCTCCGGAGGCAGAAGCTATACACCCATGGTCTGGGTCTCCCATGTCGGAACTATAAGAAAAAGAATTTACGGTAAGTAACAAAATTCTCTTTTTTATGGGGGACAAGGGGAATCAGAAGGGGTTGTCCAAGTAATGGACAACCCCTGTAATCATTTAATCCTCTTCTCTTTCTGGGATTAGTAGTCCAGTGGGCGGTCCTTCATTCAAGTGGTTGATCCTATTTGTGACTGACAGCTTCTTTGGATAAGTGTTCACACAGATATAGCTGTTAGTCACTGATAGGCCTGTCCTCTGGACCAAAAATACCTGAAAGAGGATTAAATGATGAAAACAAGTCTTTATATATACTTGTTTTCTTGTGTACTGTACGTTTTTCTCTCAAACCATATGAGACTTATCTTAAGTTCATGCTAATTGAATTGTGTTTGCAGAAAACTAGAAACTCCACAAGATGATGATGATGAGGAGGAGGAGAAGGATGATGATGATGATGATGATTTTTTTGGGCCTGCTCTTCCACCAGGCTTTAAAAGACCTTCAGAGTCACCTGAAAGGTACGTGTTGTGTAATTTGATTTTGTGATTCCTTTTATCGTTCCTTTTATCCCCCTTTCTTTGTTGCCGCAGGGCATTTAGAATGTTTTTAGTCCTTCATTTTGATTTTGTGAACTGTTGAACAAACAGAAGTGCAATTTGTTGTTCGATCTTTCCAGTAGTCATTCACGCTAGCAGAGGGGCTGTCCTTGGCATCGGGACAGCGGTTTCCTGTAATTAGACTGTGATACACCATTGAAATCTGCACTTGGTATCATAAATTGCAATCGGACATCAATTCTAAAGAACGGGGCAGACAGTGTGCGGCCTCTGATTGCCATGTTCCTTTATTGTGCAGCCAGGCTTTTATAATCTCAGCAAATCCAGACGATGGCTAAAAGTGTTCTGAGAAAATCCATGAGTATACAGTTAGGTCCAGAAATATTTGGACAGTGACACAATTTTCGCGAGTTGGGCTCTGCATGCTACCACATTGGATTTGAAATGAAACCTCTACAACAGAATTCAAGTGCAGATTGTAACGTTTAATTTGAAGGTTTGAACAAAAATATCTGATAGAAATTGTAGGAATTGTACACATTTCTTTACAAACACTCCACATTTTAGGAGGTCAAAAGTAATTGGACAAATAAACCAAACCCAAACAAAATATTTTTATTTTCAATATTTTGTTGCAAATCCTTTGGAGGCAATCACTGCCTTAAGTCTGAAACCCATAGACATCACCAAACGCTGGGTTTCCTCCTTCTTAATGCTTTGCCAGGCCTTTACAGCCGCAGCCTTCAGGTCTTGCTTGTTTGTGGGTCTTTCCGTCTTAAGTCTGGATTTGAGCAAGTGAAATGCATGCTCAATTGGGTTAAGATCTGGTGATTGACTTGGCCATTGCAGAATGTTCCACTTTTTTGCACTCATGAACTCCTGGGTAGCTTTGGCTGTATGCTTGGGGTCATTGTCCATCTATACTATGAAGCGCCGTCCGATCAACTTTGCGGCATTTGGCTGTATCTGGGCTGAAAGTATATCCCGGTACATTTCAGAATTCATCCGGCTACTCTTGTCTGCTGTTATGTCATCAATAAACACAAGTGACCCAGTGCCATTGAAAGCCATGCATGCCCATGCCATCACGTTGCCTCCACCATGTTTTACAGAGGATGTGGTGTGCCTTGGATCATGTGCCGTTCCCTTTCTTCTCCAAACTTTTTTCTTCCCATCATTCTGGTACAGGTTGATCTTTGTCTCATCTGTCCATAGAATACTTTTCCAGAACCGAGCTGGCTTCATGAGGTGTTTTTCAGCAAATTTAACTCTGGCCTGTCTATTTTTGGAATTGATGAATGGTTTGCATCTAGATGTGAACCCTTTGTATTTACTTTCATGGAGTCTTCTCTTTACTGTTGACTTAGAGACAGATACACCTACTTCACTGAGAGTGTTCTGGACTTCAGTTGATGTTGTGAACGGGTTCTTCTTCACCAAAGAAAGTATGCGGCGATCATCCACCACTGTTGTCATCCGTGGACACCCAGGCCTTTTTGAGTTCCCAAGCTCACCAGTCAATTCCTTTTTTCTCAGAATGTACCCGACTGTTGATTTTGCTACTCCAAGCATGTCTGCTATCTCTCTGATGGATTTTTTTCTTTTTTTTCAGCCTCAGGATGTTCTGCTTCACCTCAATTGAGAGTTCCTTAGACCGCATGTCCAAATGCAAAACCACACACCTGTAATCAACCCCAGACCTTTTAACTACTTCATTGATTACAGGTTAACAAGGGAGACACCTTCAGAGTTAATTGCAGCCCTTAGAGTCCCTTGTCCAATTACTTTTGGTCCCTTGAAAAAGAGGAGGCTATGCATTACAGAGCTATGATTCCTAAACCCTTTCTCCGATTTGGATGTGAAAACTCTCATATTGCAGCTGGGAGTGTGCACTTTCAGCCCATATTATATATATAATTGTATTTCTGAACATGTTTTTGTAAACAGCTAAAATAACAAAACTTGTGTCACTGTCCAAATATTTCTGGACCTAACTGTATTCTGAATCAATGCAAACATTTCAGAATATGCAATATCTGTCACTGGAATTATATATTACATATTACAATGTGCTTCTCACTATCGACGACTTGGATGTGTTCTGTTTTAGGCCAGTTATAGGCCCGGCCCTGCCGCCTGGTTTCAGAAGACAAAGTTCCGATAGCGATGATGGCTCCGATCAGAAGGGTTCTTCAGATAAGTATGAGGTAATCGGCAGCACTGATTGTCGTAGCTGAATATGCAGAAAAGTTTTCTAAATGTTAATCATATTTCTCTTATTGAATAATAACTACAAATTTTCTGATGATCTTGTCACATGGGTTAGTAAATGTTTGAATATTCGAGATGAGCGGGCACTACCATGCTCAGGCGCTCAGTACTCATAATGAACACTTGGATTCTCTGATGGGCTCGACTCGACCATCTGAGTGTAATGGAAATCAATTAGGAACTTGAGCATTTTTCCATAAGCTTTCCTGGAAAAATACTTGAGTTCCCCATTAACTTCCATTATACTTGTCGCGCCCATCTGAGCTTCCAACTGCTCATTAAGAGTACAGAGCACCCGAGCATGATAGTGCCCGCTCATCACTATTAAATATATGATGCTCTTCGTGAACTTGAAAGCATCTTATTAAGTTTCAATACCAACCTTCATGTAATTATGTGTTAATGCGAAAAGTTGGTGATGTAGTTTTAGATGAAAGTTGTTCCCCAAAATGAGATCCACAGATCCCCCCCCCCCCATAACAGTGCATCATCCACAGATCCCCCCCACAGTTCGTCATCCACAGATCCCCCAGAACAGTGCGTCATCGACAGATCCCCCCCCCCCAGAACAGTGCGTCATCCACAGATCCCCCCCCCCCAGAACAGTGCGTCATCCACAGATCCCCCCCCCCAGAACAGTGTGTCATCCACAGATCCCCCCCCCCCCAGAACAGTGCGTCATCCACAGATCCCCCCCCAGAACAGTGCGTCATCCACAGATCCCCCCCCCCAGAACAGTGCGTCATCCACAGATCCCTCCCCCCCCCCAGAACAGTGCGTCATCCACAGATCCTCCAGAACAGTGCGTCATCCACAGATCCCCCAGAACAGTGCGTCAGCCTTTAAAGTGCTAGGGGTTCCGCCTATTTTTGCTCACTCAGAGGTTTGCCATGATGTGTTGTATACCAGTAATTTTTTCCTAGCAGCACCAGATCAAGTTAGGATTTTTGGAAATGCAATCTTTGTCTTTTTCTACAGCTATCGTATGTTATTCATTCATATTCTTAGCTTCAGTGCCCCCATAACTATGAAGGACACAGTGCTGACAGTTGATTCAATACTGTATGTTGTTGCAGAAAAATACCGTACTGTAGGCTGCTGCTGCATATTGTGAATTTTTCAAGGATGTCAAAGTGGAAAGGGCTAGCGTATAAAATTCCCCTTAAACTGTAGGTAATAAAATATGCTAAAGAGCATGGAAAAAGAGTAGTGGAGAGACATTTCGGGCCGCCTCCAACTGAAAAAATAAAAAAGTGGAGGTAACAGGAAGATGAGCTGGAAAAAGTAGCAAATGTAGTCTTTGTGGGTGTGGTGCTAAGGGGACAGAGTTTAAACGTGAACATTATAGAATGGATTACACGCAACAGAAATAATGGCCTTCCCGTGTCTACTAAAATGATCATATTGCCCAACGACTCCAGTTCAAAACACTAACCATGACATACAAAGCCATCCACAATCTGTCTCCTCCTTACATCTGTGACCTAGTCTCCCGGTACTTGCCTGCATCTAACCTTCGATCCTCACAAGATCTCCTTCTCTACTCCCCTCTCATCTCGTCCTCACACCATCGCATCCAAGATTTCTCCCGCGCCTCCCCCATACTCTGGAATGTTCTGCCACAACACATCAGACTCTCGCCTACCTTGAAAAGCTTCAAAAGGAACCTGAAGACCCACCTCTTCCGACAAGCCTACAACCTTCCGAAACCCTCAGTCTTATATAGCGCCGCACAACCAGTTCTACCCTAACCTACTGTATCCTCACCTATCCCTTGTAGACTGTGAGCCCTCGTGGGCAGGGACCTCTCTCCTCCTGTACCAGTCTGTGCCTTGTATTTTTTATGATTATTGTACTTGTCCATGGAATTGATGGCGCTATAATAATAAATAATAATAATCATATACGAAGCAAAGCACATTGCTGCGGAGAAAGGCATTAATGACTTTACAGGATCACCATCATAGAGCAGATATGGTCTTGCAATGCGAGCAAAAACTAGAATTGCACAAAAAATGCCCCGAGAATAGTCCAAGATCCTGTTTTTCCACAAGTTTGAACTTGACAGCAAAAAGAAAAATTATTTTGAAATAGGCCAGATTGGGAATATGGATGAAGTCCCTCTAACCTTTGATGTGCCATCTAACAGGACTGTTAATGAAAAGGGTGCAAAAACTGTAACGGTAAGAACCTCAGGACATGAAAAAACCTTACACCTTTGTGCTGTCCTGCTGTGCCGATGGCACGAAACTGCCACCAATGTTAATTTTCAAAAGGAAGAACATGCCAAAAGAAGAAATACCACGAGGAGTTGTGCATGTTCATGTAAAAGGATGGATGAACACGGAATAAGAGTGTAGGATGACAAAGTGCGGTCCAAACGTCCTGGAAGGCTTCTAAAAAAAACCTGCCCTGTTTAGTGCTGGACCAATTTAGAGCACACATTAGTGAAACCATGAAAAAGGTCTTTAAGACCCACAACACACATCCGTTTTTTTTTGTACGTGTGCGGTACGTATTTGCACGTATCGGAGACACGTACACACGAAGACCCATGTTATTCAATGGTAGATGGTACACACACGTCAAATCATACGGAACGTGTGTCCGTGTGATAAGTACGTGTGTGCGCTTTTGTGCACGGACGACATGTCCGTTTTTGGCCGGCAGCACGCAGGCACGGGACCCGCTAAAGTCTATGGGTCCTTGCCTGCACGGACCGCACACGGAGTATGTCCGTGTTCAGCACGTTTCGTGCGTGTGCGTTTTTACACTATCGATCTTATTATTTTTTTTTTTTTTTTTTTTTTAAATTAAATTCAGTATACTTACCTTTTTTTCTGCTGTTCTCAGTCATACTTACATTGGCGCTTGGTTTTTTTCTTCCCCCGGCTCATACCGCTCCCCGATCACCAGCGCGGCGAGGAACAGCTGTGCAGAGAATACGCAGCAACAATTTTTTGAATATGCCGGCCGCTCATTAATCAATCTCGTATTCCCTGCTTTCCCCACCCACAGACGCCTGTGATTGGTTGCAGTCAGACACGCCCCCCACGCTGAGTGACAGGTGTCTCACTGAACCCAATCACAGCAGCCGGTGGGCGTGTCTATACTGTGCAGTAAAATAAATAAATAATTAAAAAAAACGGCGTGCGGTCCCCCCCCAATTTTAATACCAGCCAGATAAAGCCATACGGCTGAAGGCTGGTATTCTCTGGATGGGGAGCCCCACGTTATGGGTAGCCCCCCAGCCTAACAATATCAGTCAGCAGCCGCCCAGAATTGCCGCATACATTATATGCGACAGTTCTGGGACTGTACCCGGCTCTTCCCGATTTGCCCTGGTGCACTGGCATTCGGGGTAATAAGGAGTTTTTGGCAGCCCATAGCTGCCAATAAGTCCTGGATTAATCATGTCAGGCGTCTCCCCGAGGTACCTTCCATGATTAATCTGTAAATTACAGTAAATAAACACACACACCCGAACAATCCTTGATTAGAAAAAAACACTAACAAATTGCCTTGTTCACCAATTTTATAAGCCCGAAAAAGCCCTCGATGTCCGGCGTAATCCAGGATGCTCCAGCGTCGCTTCCAGCTCTGCTGCATGAAGGTGACCGGAGCTGCAGAAGACACCGCCGCTCCTGTCAGCTCCACGCAGCTAATGAAGGGAATAGCGCGATCAGCTGAGCTGTCACTGAGGTTACTCGCGGCCAACGCTGAATACAGCTGATCGCGCTATTCCCTTCATTAGCTGCGTGGAGCTGACAGGAGCGGCGGTGTCTTCTGCAGCTCCGGTCACCTTCACGCAGCAGAGCTGGAAGCGACGCTGGGCCATCCTGGATTACGCCAGACATGGAGGGCTTTTTCGGGCTTATAAAATTGATGATTGGTGATCGGGGAGCGGTAAGTATGAGAGAGGGCTGCTCACTTCAGTCACTCGGGGATTACCGGTCACTAGTGAATCCTTCACAGGTGACCGCTAATCAGTACGCGGCACACAGACAGAGCCGCAGCATGACAATGAAGTCGGGTGAAGTTCACCCAAGTTCATTCTCATCGTGCAACTCTGTCTGCTGTCAGCCGACATGTATCATACAACGACATTGTGCAACACACAAACGGACATTCCACACGGACATTCCACGTACACATACACGGGCATTTTACACACAAACATGGACATTTTACACGTACACACGGCTCGCATACGCCATCACACAGATGGCATACGTACCGGAGAAACGCCCCAAAAAAACGGAACACGGACCCGAAAAACGGACCGTGTCACACGGACGTTTTTTATGCGGAAGTGTGTTTTAGGCCTAAAGAAGTGAAGACCCGGGTCACTGTGATTCCAGGGGGCCTTACCAGCCAGCTGCAACCCCTTGACGTTTCAATCAAAAAAACGCTTAGTGTTCACTTGAGAAGAATGGAATGGAACAAATGAATGGCTGCTGGTAATCACGATCTGAAACCTTCTGAATGAAGAGACCCACTATTACTCAAGTGTATGAGTGGGTGAAAACTTCATGGCAGTCAGTGAGGGATGAAACGGTTATAAGGTCATTCAAAACGTGGCATTAGCAATGCCTTAGATGGCACCGAAGATGGTATGTTATATCAGGACACTGAAGAAAGCGACACTACTGACTGTGAGCAACTGAGCTTCCGAGCTGTTGACAGCAGTGATAAAGGATTCCTGGGGTTCCCTGATGACTAGAAGAGTGCCGTATCTGAGGATTAAAACGTCCCCTCACACGTTATCCACAAACATGATTCATGTTACTTACATTGCTGCTGTTGACTCCTGTTGTGTATGTATTGTTAAAATAATGTTTGGGGTTTTTTTTTATTCTATTAAAATGTTTTAGTGCACTATTTGCCTCAAAATATATATATTTTTTTATTTTCCTCGTCTAAAACCTAGATGAGTCTAAAGCGGGCTTTACACGCTACGATATATCATACGATATATCTTCGGGGTCACGTCGTTAGTGACACACATCTGGCCTCATTTGACATATCGTAGCGTGTAACACAAATGAGCGACTGTTAACAAGCAAAAATACTCACCTTATCGTTGGTCGCTGACACGTCGCTCATTTTCAAAAAATCGAACGTCCTTCTGTGCGTCGGTTGTTCCGAGGCAGCACACGTCGCTCCGTGTGACACCATGGGAACGATGAACTGCAGCTTACCTGCGGCCGCCGGCAATGCGGAAGGAAGGAGGTGGGTGGGATGTTTACGTCCCGCTCATCTCCGCCCCTCCGCTTCTATTGGCCGGCCGCTGTGTGACGTCGCTGTGACGCCGAACGTCCCTCCCCCTTCAGGAAGTGGATGTTCGCCGCCCACTGGAAGGTCGTTCGGGAGGTAAGTAGTACGTGTGACGGGGGTTACTGACTTTGTGCAACACGGGCAACAAATTGCCCGTGACGCACAAACGATGGGGGCGTGTGCAATCGCAAATGCGATCGCACGATTAATTGCAGCATGTAAAGCAGGCTTTATTAGGTGCGTCTTATAAAGCGAAAAATACGGTATATCAAAATGGCTCAGCACTGTGATCCTAAACTTCATCTTCCCTTATCCTTTTGCAAATGCTAGAAGACGATGAAAGGAGTGATGCCGCACATGTGGGCAGATCCCCTACACTGTTATTGCAGTTGTAATGTGAGCTAGCCATATACTAGGTTTTCGTGGCAAATATCAGCTGCTCCCCATAGTGCTTAACCCATTTCCGACATTGAACATATCAGTATTTTCGATATTGTGGTGTTACGCAAATGTACATACCGGTACGTCCTGGCGATCATACCCATACCGCCCTTGTTTGTTTAACTCCCTAAACGCTGCAATCACAGTATTTAAGAGGCTGAGAGAGGGAGGAGGCTCCCTATCCCATCCACTCGGGACTCCAGTGACATGTAAATCTCTGAAATACAGGATTCAGATGGAACCTTTGATGGAAGCTTCCCTATAATAATGTGACACTGTGGAATGTCTCTGATCTGTAGTCCAGCGGTGTCTGTCTTTTTAAGCATTTATAAAAGCGCAGTTGGGCACAGTTTTGTGCACTTTTGAAAAGACAGATACCCTTGATCAGAGGCCAGACTGAGTCCAGAGTAACTTTGCTGCCTCATTATAGTGAGTGGTTCCCTCATGGGTGTCATGTGAATAGCATTCATTTATTTAACTATAAACCCCAATGTAAGTGCTCAGCGTAGAGCACAGGATAAATGTAATCCAAAATGTCTCGCAAAAGGTTCCCAATAAAAGCTTCCACATGAAGAAAAAAAACAAGCCTTCACTTAGGCCCATGTTAGTGATAACCTAAAGGTTCTGGAAAAGCGCCATGGCTTTCCCTAAAAAGAAATCCAGCAAAATCTGTACTCCCAAATCCAAATGCACCCCACCCTTCTGAGCAGAACCATTTTCCTAAACCACATCTATTTTGCATTTCTTTAATCAGGAGAGCCGACTTAATTTACTAGGTGTATGTGCACAGTTCGTGCTTCTGGAGACAATCTATGGGCTCTACTATGTTCGGGCACTACAATGACAGATTTGCAATTTTCACTCGGCAACATCCATTGCTGATGTTTCTGGAAAACACCCATGGAGTCAAAATAGTCACCACACCTGTGGATAAATTCACAGACTGGTGTCATTTCCAAAGTGAGGACACTTCAGGGGGTATTCTGTTCTTAGCACTTAGGGGCTCTGATTATGGAGTCCACAAACTATTCTAGGAAAATCTATGCTCTAAAGGGTGCTTTACATGCTGCGACATCGCTAACGATATATCGTCGGGGTCACGGTGTTTCTGACGCACATCCGGCGTCGTTAGTGACATCACAGCGTGTGACAGCTAGGAGCGACGATCAACGATAGCAAAAACGTCAAAAATCGTTGATCGTTGACACGTCGCTCCTTTACATAATATCATTGGTGGTGCATGCCACTGGTTGTTCGTCGTTCCTGCGGCATCACACATCGCTATGTGTGACACCGCAGGAACGACGAACATCTCCTTACCTGCGTCCACCAGCAATGCGGAAGGAAGGAGGTGGGCGGCATGTCCGGCCGCTCATCTCCGCCCCTCCGCTTCTATTGGACGGCTGCTGTGTGACGCCGCACAAACCACCCCCTTATAAAGGGGGCGGTTCGCCAGCCACAACGACGTCGCAGGGAAGGTAAGTCCGTGTGACGGGTGTAAGCGATGTTGTGCGCCACGAGCAGCGATTTGCCCGTGTCGCACAACTGACGGGGGGCGTCTACGCTAGCTAGCGAGATCGCAGCATGTAAAGTGCCCTTAAGGGTTAAGTAGCGCTCCTTTCCTCCCACACAAGTCTCGCCATTTGGCTACAAATTACTGTACAGCCACATATGGAGTATTGCCACACTCGGCAGAAATTGTGTGACGCAAATGTATGTGTAATATTGAGCTTAGTGGTCACTGTGAAAACTGCAAGATTTGTATAGCTTGTGCTATAAAATTAAAAAAAATTGTCAAATTAAAAAAATATATACATTTAAAATAAAATTCTGATTTTATACGATGGGCCCCCTAAGCTTACCCCCAGTACAGAGAGAGATGTCTTCTCTATCACTTTATGACATTTCTAAAGTTGTTAAAGTGATTGTCTCATGAGCCTTACAACTTCACGTCGTTTCATTTATAAGGCATTTTATGAATGTTTTATTTAAAAAGTATTTTGTTGTTAAAAAAAACAACATATCATAGCTTTCACTTATTTTTAGAGAATTTTTGCCATTTTTAATTCCCAAGATAAATGTTAGTTTACCTGTCATTGGATTTCTTTTCCTCACCGTTCTGCTTCATTTCACCGCTGTCAGTTTGAAATGCAACTGGGAACTGAGAAACCATAATGTTCCTCTCTAAAGTAAACTGCAATAAATTGGACTGAAAACTACAATACTCCAACCTTTTACAGCATTGCCATTTTTCCTGACACAACTTTAAATATAAAAAATGAGGATATATTAATAAACTTTTTTTTTTTCATACACTCCAACAATGAAATTGCGACACCAAGAAGGAAAGTCATGAAATTATGAAAATAAGACTATCAATACAAACGTTAATAATATACAAATGATGAAAAAACGGAAGCAACATTTTCAATACATCTCAAGTTATTCGGTATCCAATATAAGCTTCACACACAGAAATACACTGACCTACACACCTTGGCTGATGTCTGATGTTATTAATGGTTTTCTGAGGAATGTTCTTCCACAATGAATGGAATGGACATCTAAATCATCAAGATCCACTGCTGGCAGCTTTTTTTTTTTTTTTATTGCTTACCTATGACCTCTCAGATGTGCTCAATAGGAGACAAGTCCCGAGATCCTGCAGGCTATGGTAAAGCATTTAGGATATGCAGGCTGCTCACAATAACATCAGTAACAGGTGGCCTGGCATTGTCTTCATGAAAAATGACTACTGGAATACTTTTGACATTCCTTTTTGAAAGCTTCTTAATGGAGTTGCCCTGTGATCTCGACACCAATCTCCATCTATCATTGTGTTCAAGATAAAAACAGGACCCATCGCTGAAGGGGATAGACCTCCATTGATGTCTTGCTCTGCACCATGATAGGCAAGAGGTCAGTGGAACACCTATACCTGGCTCATAGATTAATGTCATGCAAACGCCTTATGATGGTTTGTATAGACATTGTTTGATATCTTAGGCTTTAAATGTGATGTCTAATTTCACTTAAGGCCCCGTCACACACGAGATCGCTAACGAGATTGTTGCTGGGTCAGTTTCTGTGACGCATCAACGATCTTGCCAGCGATCTCGTTATGTGTGACACCTACCAGCGATCAGGCCCCTGCTGTGAGATCGCTAGTCGTTGCTGAATTGTCCGGACCATTTTCTTCAAAGGCAATTTCCTGCTGGGCTGGATGCATCGCTGTGTTTGACACCTACCAACGACCTCCTAACACTGTCCCAAGGCCCACCGAGATCATTATACAGGTCGCTGATCGTTGCTGCATTGTTGGTAAAGTCTGACTGTGTGACATCTCACCAGCGACTTACCAGCGATCCTTATCCAGTCGTACCATTGTCGGGATCGCTGGTAAGTCGTTGTGTGTGACTGAGCCTTTAGTCTACAGAATGGATCACTACGCGCCATTCTTCGAATCTGACAAGACCAGATGGGCAACCCCACAAAGAGGCCCTCACAAGGGAGAGAGAATGTCACACCAGTTCTCTCAGGATTATTGTGTTGGGGGCAAAATGTACGGCAGCCAGGCCCCCTTAGTCTTCATTCCAGATACACTAGGAGCTCGGCATTACATTGATTTGATGGTGGAACCAGTGGTGCAGCCATTTCTCCAGTGTTCCAGGACCTATATCTGCAGCTAAATAGCATTTTCTGAGGTTCCAGTATCGCTTTAAAAACCCCTGTCCGTGGGAGGCTTCATTGTTTGCTGATGCATTTTTTTTTTTCTACAAAAGAACCAACCTACTTAACACAAATTTAGCATCTCAGATGCAGTGTATATTCTACTAAAGCGGATAAGGTAGTGTATTCATTTTCCGGGAGGTCTTGTGTGGCGCCCTAGCAGCAGTCGGACTTCTCGGCAGACACTTCGATGAAAAAGAAGGGTTATTTACAGGGGAGAATATTTGTGACGCCACCTGCGGTGTGCGGTAATAAGGAATACCGCCGCTGCCGTATGGGAGTGCCGGGGCTGATGGTGTTGGGGCAGCCTGGTGGTGATTCCCTCCGCAGGTAGGGAGGCCCCAGGACTTGGGAGGATGATGCTGGGGAGCGCTGTGTGGGGCGCAGGGCAGGCAGAAGGGTCGGAAAGGGGAATGCAGGTTACTCACTCAGGCACCGGTTACAGTCCAATAGTCAATGAGTTCACACAGGCAACTTAGTAAACAATACTCTGGGTCCCGCTATCCCCTGGAACAGCTCAGTCCACAAGCCCTCACTCCTGGTTCCGCCTAGTGGTCTGTAGACTGCCTCCATGCACAAATTTGTTTACTGTCTATTGTGAGCCATAGGCTTGGAGCCGTCCGGGTCCCGTTCCTCTGTATATCTAGGAACCTTGCCCTCAACAGCGGGCACGTAGGATTTCAGTGGGCTGCTGGCTTGGGACGCCCTATCCTCCGCGGTGTGCTGATGCTGTCGATTGTTAGGGCTGTGTGGAAATAACACTTTAAGTTACTATTTCTCTGCAGGTCAATTACCGGGCTGCCTGAAGCTAATTCCCAATCTAGGGGCCTGTCCCCCGCTGTGTGCTCGGCCCCAGACCGGTTACTGTGGATCCGATGGTCGACGGTCCTCTTGACCCGTCCTGCCCTGTCCTCCAGTCACCCACGACTGGGTCTCCATGTCCTCTGGCCCAGGCCACTGTCTGCGACCTAGCCAGACTCTCCTCAGGGAGCCCCTTCTCTCTAGGTCTTCCCACTTTAACCGTTACTCCCAACTGTCTAACTGACTCCTCCCACCAGCCTGTTTGACTCATAGGTGGGCGGTTCCTTTCCCAGCTGAAACCTGCCCATTGGTGTGCCTAGCAGCTGTGGTGTCTGGATGACTAGGATGTTATGCTGATAGAGGCGGAACCATGAATTTGGACTCGGGAACCCAAGGAGGGCGGGCCCTGCACCTAAGGATAAAGAGTGGTGCAGTTCCCTGTGACGCCCTGAATAGTCCAGGGGCTTCACACTTGTACTTCACAATTTACACTTATAGAGATGTTTTAACCTTTAACCCCTTAACGACCCATGACGTACTGGGTACGTCATGGATCGTGTGCCGGTAAGCCCCGCCCCCTGCCGCCGGCAGGCGGCCGCGATCCGCGCACATATCAGCTGTTATCAACAGCTGACATGTGTGCCTGCTAGCCGCGGGTGGAATCGCTTCCACCCGCGGCCATTAACCCCTTACATTTCGCTGCCAAAATCTGGCAGCGATATGTATATGGGCGCCGCCATGACAGTCACTTACCCCACCCCCACCGGAAGTCACGTGACATGATCACGTGACTTTTGGCGGTTGCCATGGTAGCATAGGGTCATGTGATGACGCCTGTAGCTAACATGACTCCCTTTCTCTCATTGCCGGAATACAGCCGGCATTGAAAGTGAAGCAGCAAATCTGCAGTTCTCAGCTCTGTAGCTGAGATCTGCAGATAGTGCAGAGCGATCGGATTGCTGATCGCTATAGCCCCCTAGGGGGACTAGTAAAATAAAAAAAAAGTAAAAAAAAAGTTTTAAAAAATTAAAAAAAAAATAAAAAAACCTAAAAGTTCAAATCACCCCCCTTTCACCCCATTGAAAATTAAAGGGTTAAAAAAATAAAAAATACACACATATTTGGTATCGCCACGTTCAGAAATGCCCGATCTATCAAAATATAAAATCAATGAATCTGATCAGTAAACGCCGTAGCAGCAAAAAAATTCCAAACGCCAAAATTACGTTTTTTGGTCGCCGCAAAATGCAATAACAGGCGATCAAAACGTAGCATCTGCACAAAAATGGTACCGTTAAAAACGTCAGGTCGAGACGCAAAAAATAAGCAATCACTGAGCCTCAGATCCTGAAAAATGAGAACGCTACGGGTTTTGGAAAATGGTGCAAAACGTGCGCCACGTTTTTTGGACAAGCTTGTGAATTTATTTTAACCCCCTTAGATACAAGTAAACCTATACATGTTTGGTGTCTACAAACTCGCACCGACCTGAGGCATCACATAGATACCTCAGTTTTACCATATAGTGAACACAGTGAATAAAATATCCCAAAAACTATTGTACGATCACACTTTTTTTGCAATTTTTCCGCACTTGGAATATTTTTGCCGTTTTCCAGTACACTATATGGTAAAACTTATGGTTTCATTTAAAAGTAGAACTCATCCCGCAAAAAACAAGCCCTCATATGGCAAGATTGATGGAAAAATAAAAAAGTTACGCCTCTCGGAAGAAGGGGAGCAAAAAACAAAAACGGAAAGTGCCCGGGGGCTGAAGGGGTTAACCCGCTACACACTGATTCATCAAAGCGATTATGCAGATTTCTGCCGTAAATCACTTTGAAATGACAAATGTTGCAATTTTTGGAATGTTGACACCAGTTTCAGATGGCCAGAGCTGGGGTTAGGTGTGATACCACAGCTTGTCTAATTCATGATGAGCTGTGGAGTTCCTTGTGCCAGGAATTTTACTCCAGTCTTCAGATCAGCAGACATGTGCGGGGAAAATGCCGGCTCCAAGCACGAGCCCGCATTAACGGGACAGACATGTTTATACAGGTACATCCAAAGTCGTGAATGGGTTAAAAGGCACTCTTCAAATATGAGGTGCCTGGAGTGGTTTGCAAAAGAGTGGTCCAAAATTCCAGTTGAGAGAAGAAGCTTGTTGATGGTTATAGGAATAAATTGATGGTTATTTAATCCTAAGGGTGTGCAAACAAATAATAAAGGGAACATGACAACAAGATTTACCCCTAAGAACTAATTACAGCGCTGGTTTTGTCATTAAATGCTTCAAGAAACCCGAATGTTAAGGGAAAGTTGCTTTTGTAATCATGAGATCAGTATTTTAATCTGTTCTTTCTGCATATGCGAATTAGTTTGAATAGTGGTAGAGGCCCAGCCAGCCAATATCACTCCCATAGAGGCACGGTTATGGTCTCTGTAGTGTTCCTTTGTTTCTTCCAATATCCTACGTCTGGCTGCCGCTGTAACCTTAGGTGTGCACAGTGCTCTTCCTGTGTGCCATTACCCTGGCATGTCACTGCACACCCGACGTCTGACTGACCAAGCGCTCCCCTCTGTAATCTGTTCCCTCGCTGAGCCGGGAGGTAGTGGCTCATACAATGAACTTCTGCCCACGTGCCGGCTCAGCACGATCCACAGCAGTGCAGTACGATCCACAGCAGCGCAGCACATCTGCTGTGAAAAGAGCTGGGTGCTGGACTGCACTGTGATCTTCTTTCTTTGTGACCTAGGATGTTGGAAGGAAACACGAGGGCACCACAGAGACCATAACCGCACCTCTATGAGCATGATATCGGCTGACTGGAGTGCTCAGCTGAAGTTCCGCCACTATGACTAGTCAAGCTAATTAGCATATGCAGGAGCAAGCAACTTTCCCTTAACATTGGGATTGCTTGAAACAAGCATATAATGACATAAGCAGAGCTGTAATTAGTTAATAGAGGGGACTTCTGCTGTCAGATACCCTTTAAGTTGAGTTTTTTTGCCTGCCCTTTTTTGAGATTTTGTGTGAAATTATGTCCAATTTGGATTTTTTTCTTTTTTGTATTGTTCCAATGCACACTAAGGAAATAAACGTGTAATTGCATTAATTTTCTGGGAGAAATACTTTATTTTCTGGGTGCCAATACTTTTGGCCATGACTGTATCTAATGTATTAATCTGTAAATGTATTCCATATTGCCCTCCATTTGTAGTATCGCATAGTGTCATATGGTTTATTTTAATAACTTTTAAAAGCTGAAATGGTGCGAGATCTGATGGCAGACCTGTATATCCTGCCATTCACCCACTATCTGTGGGCTACATCCGTCCTGCTGGGAATAACCTTCGCTGTCAGTTTAATCATGGAAAATGACAACTGAGCTACGACCTGTCAGATCTTCCTTTACAGAACTCTGTGATTTTCCCAGTATGATTAAGTAATCCTTTCAAGATTAAAAAAACATGCTGAAAGCCAAATTAAATCTCCAAAGTTTTCAAAAGAAATGATCACAATCAGACAGAATTGTCGGTGACTGAGGAGCTTCTGTTTAGGATTAGGATCTCCTGCCCTTTATGCTTGATGTCACATATAACCAGCGTCTTGTAAGATGTCAGTCACTTTCTACAGTGTGCTTCATCCAGATACAGCAAAGAAAACATCTTGCAAGAAGTCTCATCTGCATTCATTGAGGGCAGGAGCCTGGGGGTCTGAGTCTCAAGACGCTGCACTTGTATTTTATTTGGTAATATAACATGTACTGGTAGTGACACATTAGTTCTTGCTAATCTGTATGTTGACAGCATTCTTGGAAGCATATGTCAGTTGCCAATGCTGCTGTTGTAACATTTCAGCTAGATCTTTCACACATCACCATTCGTATTGTGCTTTTATGTATTTGAGTATTCATGTCCCTTTTTTTTTTTTTTTTTATTCTTTTATTTTTATTTTTTTAGTCCTCAGACGATGATGAAGAAGTCATTGGTCCAATACCTGCCAAAGGACCGGCCCAGTCCAGTGTTGCGGAGGATTTTGAACGCCGTGCCTGGAAAATGAAACAGAAGCTTACATCAAATGATGTGAGGTTTATTATATTCTCCTACAACCACTAAATGACTATTATTTTCATTATATTTTAGATGTGTCTTTGCTGGTAATTCTGGATAATTATTAATTTTATAAAAGAAAACTGACAGCACTTCCTAACAGACAAGTGTGAACAGTTGCATACTGAACATAAAATAAATTAACAAATAAACAGCTGCACTCTGAGACCGTAAGGTATGAAGACATTAAATATTGGAAGTTGGACATGTATTACTATTAAGGAAATAAATGTAAAAATTGGGACACTTAGCCTTTAAAAAAAAGGCCAGTTTTACACGTGCCCAGCAGCCAGTGTCAAGGCGTATCTCATATGCTGCATCCTTACTTAGTGATGCACTTCCTAACAGACAAGTGTGAACAGGTGCATACTGAACATAAAATACGCTAACAAATAAACAGCTGCACTGTGAGACACTAAGGTATACAGTATGCACCTGTTCACACTTGTCTATTAGGAAGTGCTGTCAGTTTTCTTATTTTGGATTATGGGGTCATGCCTTCTGACTGAGCACTCCTATCCATGATCTTAAGGAAATTTTTAATTTCCTAATAGCTGGTCCCTGCTCTTCCATAAAATTGTAGGCCTGCTTATTCCTGGTAGAGGCATTTAGGTAGGGACCCAGCATACAAGATAAACCTTGACGCTGGCTGCTGGGCTCTCATAAAACTAGCCTTTTTTATACTCCAAGTGTCTCAATTTTTAAACTTCTTTCCTTAGCAGTAATGCATGTCCAGGTTCCTATACTTAATGTCTGTATACCTTAGAGTCTTGGAGTGCATCTGTTTATTTGTTAGATTGTTACAAATTAATTTTATAGCGCCTTTTACAAAATGCAAATGAATATTGCATACTTAACATACATAAGATAAAAGCAAGAAATAAAGTTTACTGATTGACAGATATTTGCAGAACAAGAAGTCCTGTCCCTATGGGTTTAAGGTGCCCATTCAGGCTTGTTCAGCCAAGTCCTGCGCCCCGACGCTCGGCTGAATGTGCATGTGTTTTAGAGAGGTTATGGGGGTAAACTGCTGAGAGACATCATTCTTGGGAATACGAAAGGATCGGATATTGAAATGCATATGAATCCTTTTCCCTTCTTTCATCTGTTTCGGAGAGTTGGGAGGTCACATACACTTTTCTGTAATGTACATAGATGAAGAAATATTTATACTTACATTTGGCATCAAGGCTACAAATATTGCAAACCAAAGAGTAGTATATAGATATTTTATTAATAAAAAAAATCTAAAAAAACTGGATGATATGTAGAAAACATACACACAGAAATATAGACTACAAACTATATGGATAAGTAGTAATACACAGTAAATAAATGGTTAATCTATACTGCAACAGGGGTACTAAAATTGAGCAATGGAGAGTGGGACCCAGCAAAAAGAAGGCATTGTGGCAATGTCCAGAGAATACATTGGACAAGTAGTAAGCAATACAAAATGCTAAAGAACAAAGCACTACCCCTATGTATGTTTACCCTATAACTTCCTAATGGGAGTTCCTACTTCATTCCATTTATATATATACCTAAATTCAAAGTTTTTTAATATACGGTAACCATATATACATATAATAAAAATGAAGACCCATCTGCATACAATATCAGCAGAGAGACTTGTGCGTGCAATAAAGTGGTTCTCAAGAAACATTACCATGCCCGACACTATAGACAGAACCATTAAAGTTATTTCCCTGATATGCAACTTTTTGTGATATTAGATGTATGCTTTTATGTACAATTTAGCTTAGTACTTCTAACGTGTTAATTTACATCTTGTATGGAAGGATGCGCCCAAAAACCCAACAAGAGAGTCTTGGATGACGGAGCTTCCTCCAGAGTTGAGTAATTTTGGTTTGGGGCCAAGAACCTTTAAGAGAAGAACTAATGAACGCTCTGGGGATCGGTCGGATTGGACAGATACCCCTGCTGACAAAGAGAGGAAGGCAAGAGTGAGTATAAAAATCTTAGCCAAAAAGTTTCATCTTCTATGTATTTATTTTTTGTTCATAGTGTTCATGAGCTGAGTAGCCAGCGCTACCAATATTCTACTGGTGCCTAGTATTTTTGGTTTATTTTGTATTGATGTGTATGGGATTATATTATTACAAATCCCCATCACCCCCACCATCGCCATAGTTCTGGATTTGCCGTTTTGTAAATAATTTCATGGGCACTACTATTTTAAATTACTGGATTGACTCTTAGTACTTCTATTATTGTGAAATATTGACTCCCACGACTAAAAATCCCTCTGTTGATTGAAACTTTTCCTTGGCAATGGTCACATTCATGGAAATAGACATTTACATTGTAAGAAGGTTTAATACGTCACATATTTCATCAGATGACGGAACAGTTATTCATACAGACTTTCCTTCCGGTAGGTAGAAAACGGGCTCTCTAGTGCCACTGTTTGGAGGTGGCCAACCTGTGAGTCAATGTCCTGTTACCGGGCCTTACCACGTGGCTTAGGATATTCAGCCAAACTGCAGCCCATTAGGGAGTTGTTTTTATATTCTGTGTATGGGGTTAACTAATTTATCAGATTATTTTTTGCATGAAAAGAAAAGGTAACAAGAAAATGTGATCCCAACACTGCTGTGCATTGGCTGTCACCACTTCCATATATCTTTTCTGTCAGGTTTCCTTGCCCTTTAGGCACCAGAATAGCATCCTGAGATGTTCTATCAAGACAAAAAAGCAAAGGAAAAATGATTAACCCTTTCGAAGTCAATGGGATCTCCATTTTAGATCAATTACATATGGATCTTAATGGATCTGCAAAAACCAAAGGATCAAAACTACCTTAAGATTTTTTTTCTTTTTAGTAAACAAATATGCCACAACAAAATTACATACAACACCTATCATAAAATCAGTATTTTAGACATGTGACAGATACTATCCCTACCTTTTTCCTTCCTGACATACGGAGGTCAGCGTCCTAGCGATGGTGACGCCCCCGTTCAACGACGTCTACTCCCTATATACTCCCTCCCTTACTCTAGACTCCAGTGCTCCTTATAGTTACATAGTTACATAGTTACTTAGGTTGAAAAAAGACCTAGGTCCATCTAGTTCAACCTTCCTCCACCAGTTCTACATTTGGTCACGAAGTCATTTATAACCAACAATGTTTTGTGTACTGAGGAACTCATCCAGCCCTTTTCTTTGTCGCTCCATTGGGAGACCCAGACAATTGGGTGTATAGCTTCTGCCTCCGGAGGCCACACAAAGTATTACACTTTAAAAAGTGTAACCCCTCCCCTCTGCTATACACCCTCCCGTGCATCACGGGCTCATCAGTTTTATGCTTTGTGTTGAAGGAGGCACACATGCACACAATGCTCCACATTTTAGTCAGCAGCAGCTGCTGATTATATCGGATGGAAGAAAAGAGGGCCCCTAACAGGGCCCCCGGCATGCTCCCTTCTCACCCCACTGAGTCGGAGGTGCTGTTAAGGTTGAGGTACCCATTGCGGGTACACAGGCAGGAGCCACATGCCGTTTTCCTTCCCCATCCCTTAGGGGCTCTGGGGAAGTGGGATCCTAACCGGTCATCCAGCCACTGGGACCGGGCTCCCTCCGCAGCCCCTGGGGGAATCTGCCGGACAGGAGACGGAGTATCGTCAGGGACATGGCCCTGCATCTACAGGTACTCTGTGTCCCCGTTGGGACGGTGCATGAAGCACCTTGGCCTCAGACGCAGCTGCGACTGCGGTGTGGATTTTTTGTCTGGGACTACCGCGCCGACCGTGCCGGTTTGTCGGCCGCGGTTTTTACTTTAGTCCCCGGCTTTTGCGGCCTAGTGTGTTAAACTCCCGCCCCTGAGCCTGCCAGTCAGGGAGAAAGGTGGGACGGTCGGTATGATGCCGACAGTGAGGGCTGGAGCACACTTCGCTGTCCTCCGCCCCCCTCACTGATCACTATGGGCCACCAGGTTCCCGCACTTTTGCGGTTCCGCCCACTGCTCTCTCCTCCCCTCGGAACGCCGGCAGCCATTGTTATAATTCTGCCGGTGGAGGATCTCAGAATCTGCTCCACTGCTCTAGGAGAGGGGGCTCCTAACCGGTCGCCATGCACTGGGACCGGGCTCCATCCGCAGCCCCTGGGGGATTCTGACGGACAGGAGACTGGACATCATCAGGGACAGAGCCCTGCATCATAAGGTACTCTGTGTCCCCTGAGGGACGGTGCATGCAGCATCTGTGTTACAAATGCCGCAGCGGTTGCTGAGTGGTTTGTGAGACTGGGACTACCGCGCCGACCGCGCCATGTTTGCCGGCCGCGTTTTTAAATTTAGTCCCCGGCTCTTGCGGCCTAGTACCATATACTCCCGTTCTCGGGCCTGCCAGTCAGGGGTAACGACGGGACGGCCGACTGGACGTCGGCAGGGAGGGCTGGAGCATACGTTGGTATCCTCCTTCCCCCTCACTGAGCACTGTGGGGCACCAGTTTACAGGTGCTGACCCCCCTTGGTGCCGCAGTGTATATATATATGTTTATTTATATGGTATATGATCTCACTGTTCGGCAGCATTATTTGCTTTTGGCTGTATACCCTCACTGATTACTCTGCGGACGACATGCTGTTGTCTGCTCTTAAAGAGTAAGGGTGCCAAGGCACTGGCTTATTTTACAACCTGTACCTCTTGTGCGGCTATATTACAGGCAGGTTCCACATACCCTCATTGTGTACAATGCTTGGCCCCGAGGGCACTCACTCAGCCGGAGCCTCCGGCACTGGTGGGACCCTCGGCCAGGTGGTACCGCCAGTTTCCACTGCACAGATGACAGGGACAGAGTTTGCATGTTGGAATCAGCAAATCTCTGAGTAGCTTTCACATTCCAGGACTCAGTCTATGGACAGAGGGTCTGCTAAGATACTGGAAGCCTTGCAGTCCACACCGATAACACAGGGCCAGGGAGCTGTGAGTTCATCGCTCCCGGGTCCCTCTGGGTCGGTACAACAAGGGGCTCCTGGGGTAACACCCAGATCCCACGGTGAGAACTCCGTCACGGACCGCGGCCTCTGATAGGCTAAGCGGGCCCGCCGGGAACCTTCCCCGACTTCATCAGGAGTGCGTGTTTCGATCACTCTAACTCCAGAGGGGCCGTCCAGAAGCACAGAACTTTACGGACAAGCGCTTACTAAGCGCCTTATTGACACGCGTTACCCTTTTCCCCCCTGACGTTGTTAAGGGTTGGGCTCAGTGTCACAGGGTGGATTCTCCAGTCTCTAGGCTGGCGGCTAGAGCCGTAGTATTAGTGGCAGATGCCATCTCTCACGAATGCCACTGACAGGCAAATAAAGCTTATGATGAAATCCATCTATGAAGCCATAGTCGCATCTTTTGCTCCAGCCTTCGCAGCCGTGAGGGCACTCCAAGCTATCTCAGCTTCTCTGGCTGAGATTATTGCGGTTGCACATACCTCTGCCCCGCAGGTTGTGTCCTTCACTTCTCAGGCGTAGGTTTTTTTCGTTCTACGCCATGAACGCCGTTCCTGGACTCTGCGAGCCGTACAGCGGCAGCATCCACCAATTCGGTGGCAGTCTGCAGGGCCATGTGGCTACGTGAATGGAAGGCAGGCTCTGCTTCCAAGAAGTTCTTAACCGGTTTGCCATCTTCTGGCGACCGTTTGTTTGGCGAGCAATTGGATGAAGTTACTAGACAGTCCAAGGGAAAGGTCTCGTCCTTGCCCCAGTCCAAAGGTTTCGGTCATTTCGGTCCTCAGCAAAGTTCCGTTCCTCCACGTCCAACAGGTCAGAGGAGGGCTAGAGGAACTCTTCTGCATGGCGGTCTAAGTCACAAGGCGGCTTCCTCATGACTTTGGCCTCACCAAGACCGCGTCCTCGGTCGGTGGCAGGCTCTCCCGCTTTTGCGACGCCTGGTGGCCACATGTCCAAGACCGATGGGTGAGAGACATTCTGTCTCACGGTTACAGGATAGAGCTCTGCTCTCGTCCTCCGACTCGTTTCTTCAAAACATCTCCGCCCCCCGAGCGAGCCGATGCACTTTTTCAGGCGGTGAACACTCTGAAGCCTCGATGTCACAAGGAGACTTCCTAGCATCAATTGACATCAAGGATGCTTATCTCCATGTGCCGATCGCACCCGAGCTTCAACGCCTTCTGCGTTTCGCCATCAGGGACGAACACTTCAGTTCGTGGCACTGCCATTCGGCCTGGCGACAGCCCCACGGGTCTTCACCAAGGTCATGGCAGCAGTGGTGGCGGTCCTACACTCTCAGGGCCACTCGGTGATCACTTACCTAGACGATCTTCTAGTCAAGACACCCTCCTGGGTGGCATGTCAACACAACCTGACCATTGCTCTGGAGACTCTCCAGGGGTTCGGGTGGATCATCAAATTTCCAAGGTCAAAACTGACACCGACCCAATCACTGACTTGCCTCGGGATGGAGTTTCATACTCTCTCAGCGATAGTGAAGCTTCCGCTGCATAGTCAGCGTTCACTACAGACAGGGGTGCAATCTCTCCTTCGGGCCCAGTCACCCCTTGAGGCGCCTCATGCACTTTCTAAGGAAGATGGTGGCAGCAAGGGGGCAGTTCCCTTGCGCAGTTTCGTCTGCGTCCGATTCTATCGGACACCGCAAATGGGACAGGAGGTCGACGTCCCTAGACAAGAACGTCTCTCTTTCCCTTGCAGCAAAACCTCTCTTCAGTGGTGTCTTCTTTCCACTTCCTGGGCGAAGGAAAAATCCTTACGGCCCCCAGCTGAGGCTGTGGTCACGGCGGACGCCAGTCTGTCAGGGTGGGGAGCGGTCTTCCTCCACCACTCGGCTCAGGGAACCTGGACTCCGACAGAGTCCTCCCTTCAGATCAATGTTCTGGAGATAAGGGCAGTGGATCTAGCCCTAAAGGTGTTCCAGCGGTGGCTGGAGGGCAGGCAGATCCGAATTCAGTCGGACAACGCCACGGCGGTTGCGTACATCAACCACCAGGGCGGCACACGCGCAGTCGTCAAGCCTTCCGAGCAGTTCGGCGGATTCGGCTGTGGGCGGAAGCCACAGCCTCCACCATCTCCGCAGTTCACATCCCGGGCGTAGAAAACTGGGAAGCAGATTTTCTCAGTCGCCAGGGCATGGACGCAGGGGAATGGTCTCTTCACCCGGACGTGTTTCTAGAGATCTGTTGCCGCTGGGGAACGCCGGACGTCGATCTAATGGCGTCTCGGCACAACAACAAAGTCCCGGCATTCATGGCTCGGTCCAAGGATCACAGAGCTCTGGCGGCAGACGCGCTAGTTCACGACTGGTCGCAGTTTCGACTGCCTTATGTTTTTCCTCCTCTGGCACTACTGCCCAGAGTGTTACGCAAGATCAGGTCAGACTGTCGCCGCGCCATCCTCGTCGCTCCAGACTGGCCGAGGTGATCGTGGTACCCGGATCTGTGGCACCTCACGGTGGGTCAACCGTGGACACTCCCAGACCGACCAGACTTGCTGCCTCAAGGGCCATATTTCCTTCTGAATTCTGCGGCTCTAAACCTGACTGTGTGGCCATTGAGTCCTGGCTCCTAGCGTCATCAGGGATATCTCCAGATGTCATTGCCACCATGAGACAGGCCAGGAAACCAACGTCCGCCAAGATCTATCACAGGACTTGGAGGATCTTCTTATCCTGGTGCTCTGATCAGGGTTTTACTCCCTGGCCGTTTGCCTTGCCCACTTTTCTTTCTTTCCTTCAATCCGGAATGGACAAGGGTTTGTCTCTCGGCTCTCTCAAGGGACAAGTATCGGCGCTTTCCGGTCCCACCTTACAAGCGTCCGTTAACACCCTCGGATCTTAACAGGGTGCTGACGACTCTTCAGAAGCCACTTTTCGAGCCGATGCGGGATCTCTCTATCTCGCCTTTCGCAAAGGGTGGCCTTCCTAGTGGCAGTCACATCACTCAGAAGAGTGTCTCAGCTAGCAGCGCTGTCATGCAAAGCCCCCTTCCTGGTGTTTCACCAGGATAGGGTGGTTCTACGTCCGGTCCCGGACTTTCTCCCTAAGGTATCCCCGTTTCATCTCAATCAGGATATCGTCTTACTCTCTTTGGGTCAGCATCCAGTTCACCAATGTGAAAAGGATTTGCATTTATTAGATCTGGTGAGAGCATTCCGGCTCTACATTTCTCGCACGGCGCCCCTGCGCCGGTCTGATGCGCTCTTGTCCTTATCGCGGGCCAGAGTAAGGGATTTCAGGTTTTCAAGTCAACCTTGGCTCGGTGGATCAAGGAACCGATTCTTGAAGCCTACCGTTCTTTTAGGCTTCCGATTCCTGCAGGGCTGAAGGCCCATTCTACCAGAGCCGTCGGTGTCCTGGGCATTGCGACACCAGGCTACGGCTCGGCAGGTGTGTCAGGCGGCTACCTGGTCGAGTCTGCACACTTTCACGAAACACTATCAGGTGCATGCCGATGATTCGGCAGATGCCACCCTAGGTAGGCGACTCCTTCAGGCGGCAGTTGCCCACCTGTAAGAGGGGGCCGTTTTTCGGCTCTTTTTATCGAGGTATTCTTTTACCCACCCAGGGATTGCTTTTGGACATCCCAATTGTCTGGGTCTCCCAATGGAGCGACAAAGAAGAAGGGAATTTTGTTTACTTACCGTAAATTCCTTTTCTTCTAGCTCCTATTGGGAGACCCAGCACCCGCCCCTGTTCCCTTCGGAACTATGTAATTGTGTTGAAACTATGCACTTATCTTAAATTCAGCACTTTACTTCAGTTCAGCACCTCGCACGCTCAGCACCTCGCTTGCACTGGCTGGTTTATATAGATGTACAATGACTATCAGAAGCTGCTAGAAGCTTCTAGAAACAGGTGTGACTAATCCTACTAATTAAATCACAAGACTAACTTTTTTTTTTTTTTTTTTTCCCCTTTTCACAGAATCACAAACAGACAAACAATTCCCTAATGAAATTCAACAATTACAGTTATCACCACTATGTAATTGTGTTGAAACTATGCACTTATCTTAAATTCAGCACTTTACTTCAGTTCAGCACCTCGCATAATAGTGGGAAAAGTGCTTCACCAAAGGAGCTCACAATTAGTAGGTGCACAGTCCAGAGAGGGAATGTACATTTGAAATTGTCTCATTCTCTTATTTTGGGAATAGGGGCATACTAGTTAGTCAGATTCTATATCAGTCCATATGTCTGTGTGAGATAGATTAGAAAGTTTTTCAAAAAGTAAGGATTATTCCATAACACTTCAAGAATCGTAATGGATCTGTCATGGCTCCTGGAAAAACCAAAGCAGAGCCGGGGTTAGTTATAGGCTCCATTTACACAACTGTGTTCGATATGGCATCAGGAAAAGAAAACACATCCATGAAACATGGATTGTACATGGTGGCTTCCATGTTTATCCCATTTTTTGTTATTCCCATTGAGAGCTGAAACTGATGCACAAAAATGGACCAAAATAGAAGTTGCAGGGAGGTTTTTCTCAGATTTGTACTTGAAAGAAAATAAATGTATAAAAGGGGTTGTCAGGGACTAAACAGGTTCTCCTTGACTATACGTCATATACAATAGGTCGTCAATATGAGATTGGTGGGGGTCCGACACACAGTGCCCCCACCAATCAGCTGAAATCTGCTGTGGCACCAGGCGGATGTAAGTACGGTAACATTAATGTTAGTCAACGGGTGACTTGGCAGTAGACATTAAGCCATGTACGTGGTTGTGGTATTATGCTCCATACATTGCTACATCTGGCTGGAGCTGATTTCAGCTGATTGGTGGGGATGTCAGACCCCCATCGATACCATACTGGTCGGCAGATAGTTCATCAATATGTTATTCCCTGCCAACGGCTTTATTAAGATTATCAGACTTGATTAATTTCCTTAAAGGGGCTGTCCACTACTTGGACAGCCCCTTTCTCACTCCCCATGTTTGCTACCGTTAAAAATAAAAACACTTATACCCCCCACCGGTGCCAGCACCGTTCCAGTGGTGTAGTCACTCACTCTCCCAGGGCTCACTTGAGGTTGTTATGACACATGTGCCCAAGCAACGCCGGCTTTCCCGTCTTCAGACACAGACAATATAAGTGATCAGGAGTAAGTGATCGGCAGCTACAAACCTGACCTCTTGATTGCTTATACATGCGAAGGTGAAGACCGTGAAGCTGGTGCTGATTGGGGGCAGGGCTCGCGTGACATAACCTCACATGAGCACTGGGGGAGTGAGTGATGGCACCGTTAAAACAGCGCTTGCACAGCAAATGAGTGTAAGCTTACTTTATTTTAACGGGGACACACATGGGACATGAGAATGGGTTTGTCCTAGCAGTGGACCATTGTTTTAAAGATTAACGTGAGTTTAATGTAGCAATGCCCCTTTAAGGGCTGTGTGCCGTGTACATTTCCTAGGCTCTGGCAGATCTAAAATTGCATCAATGCTATGCATCTTTCATCACTCCAAAGCCATGGAAGCTGAATTTGAATGAACGTTTCTGATCTAGATGTAATTGAATGTAGGGAAAAATAATTGAAATTCTATATTGAAATGAAAGTTGATAACGCAGCCAAGTGATCGTTCATTAATCCTCCACACATGAACTGGGGCTTATCTTCTCAAGTGAAAGGCGTCAGTATAACTTCTTCTAGCCAAGAAAAGTTTGCTAACAATCTGTATATGCCAATCATGTATGTGGCGCCAGCATTGGCGACTCATTCTGTGTTACTTAATGTCATACGTTTTTACCCAATTTTTTTGGCTTCTAAAGATACTCATTCCTGCACATTCTTGCAAGGCATTTCAGTTTCTTCGCTGTTGGTCTAACCATACCTGGCTTTACTTTATGGGATAAATTGAGTTAAACTTGCAAAGTTTTGTTGTTTTTTTTTATTTATCTGAAATTAATTATGTACTTCCTTTTATAAGGACCATTTAATTTTAATCACGGCTCTCTGATTGTTTCAGTTTTGGTTGGTTCATCTCCTTTGCTAATAAGTGACAAACCCCTACATAACACTTTTTTTTTTTTTCTAGTATCTGAATGGTTGTCTTTTAAAATTTTTGTGTAAAGTTTTATATTTTACTAATTTTGGATGGTGGTTGTTTGCTTTACAATGTCACTTTCTTAAACATAAATCCTTATGCTTTGTGTTTTTTAAGGAGAAACAAGAAGGCAAGGTTTCCAGCAGTAAAGGTGAAGAAATTCCGCAGGTTTCCGAAAGGGATAAAAGATTGTCCGAGCAAGTGTCCACATATAATGTAAGTAGCTGTCGTAAAATGTTTTTTCTCCATGTCCCTGAAAATCTTGTGCCCCGATAGAATAATTAGATAGGGATTGTCTTGATGATCCATGAATTTATTGTATTCATGAACATAGTTGAAAAATTCTGCGTATCCTGTAGGCAGAATAGCCCTGTGGCCAATGGTTCAAAATAGCGTGATTTTCAATACTGGCGGGAATTATTACTCGAAGATGATTGCTCTAAGCCCTCAAGCCTGTTCTGACCTTACCACTCCATAGAGGAAACTATTGGCAATGTTAATGACAATTTGTAGTGCTAAAAACTGTACTGATGCCCAGGTGTCTGCATGATCTATACAGGTTAAAAGGTTGTCCAGGTTTGGGGGAAAAAATCTGCAGTGACTCTGTGACTGCAGGCTGTTGAATGGCGATAGCGGTACACTCGCTGTTTCAATTCTCCGGTATTGAGGGGTGGTCATGTACTGTATATATGCGGGTTGCATACTTGAGATCTTGTCAGGTTTCTCTCAATATTCACTTGTATGTCGAAAAGCCGAGTGCATCTTGCTTTGCCTTTGTTAGCACAGGCTTCGGCCAACTATTTTACTGTCTGGTGCATGCACATGTATATATTCATCCTAACTACAGAACTTCCAAATGGTTTGTAATCTTAGACCGTTCTTCACCTTGATGCTCCTAGTCAGACTATAAAAATGTACTATAGTCTTGTATAAATTTACTATATATTATATACAGTTCATCATCTGTCTTGCCAAAGTGCATCTGTGATTTACAGAAAAATACACATGCTTTTAAAGGCTTAAACTCATACAATAGGAGACAACTTACTGATTAACCTCTGAAATGAGGTTCTGGAACCTGGGAATCGGACCTTGCTGAACCCACCTTGAATGGAGTGGAGATACGCATGCTTGACCTCTGTTCCATTCATTGTTTATGGGACTGCTGAAAATGGCCAGCTTTCTGTAGCCATCTTCTAGATGAAGTGGATGTTACGCATTAGCATCTTTTCTCCGGTCAAGGTGGGTTTCATCAGAGTCCACTTCTTCGGATTGATGGGGGTTCCAGCATTTGCCCCACCACCACCTCCCCTACCCAGAGCGATCCCTTGTCCTATAGATGGTCTATAACTTAGTATCTTTGGTAAGGGGAGACTGCGTACTTATGAAGTGGCCTATCTGTTAGATGCTCGCAGAGGCAGTGTATGTGGGTACAGATTAAAAACAAAATGAAGCATTTTCCTCTGATCTGCAATGAAAAGTTTTACAAATCCGAGAAAGTTACAATAAGTAGATATTGGACGCAATGTGTGTAGAAGAATACACAGCAATAAATTCTGTATTAAGGAAGGTTAAAGAAGATATTTCATATTGATTTTTTTTTTCCTTCAGGATTCAAAAAGATCAGAATCTCTCATAGATCTTCATCGCAAAAAACTTAAAAGGAAAGCAGACGCCGACAAGGATAAACCGAAGGAAAGGAGAGCGTTTGACAGAGACCAAGATTTACAGGTTAATCGCTTTGATGATGCTCAGAAGAAAGCTCTGTTGCGGAAATCCAAAGAGTTGAATACTAAATTCTCACACGGAAACAGCAGTATGTTCCTGTGAAGATGGACAGCCATAAAAACACATCACGTTTGCATCAGCTACTGAACCGATCCCAAAATGACGACACATCAGATATCGACCATTTTTATTAAAATACCAACAGGACTTTGGCCAATGCTGATTGCTTATGCTGTAAATAGTATATTGGCTTGCCTAGCATCGTTCATGGACATTAATCTGTTTATTAGTATGTTCCACAAAGTTTCCCCTTTGTTGCAATTTATACCTTTAAATTAAAGTAATATTGAGCTAAGCCGCACTCTTGGGTCTTGCGGTTACTTAGAATTTTTTTACAATATGGGCGACAGGTGCTTCCTCCTTGTAGCAGAGCACCGGGGTAAGAAAAATACTCCCGACTCCCCTTCTGCCTTGACATAAAGCCATACCCAGTATTCATCCTACCGGCTAGATGTATGCTTCACAGACCCCAGAGTCACCATGTTTGTTAGCTGGGGGTCTGCCAGTGCTCCCACTAGTCTTTCACAGGAACCCGTGAAACTTTCCCCTTTTTATATTCAAATTGTCTCTCCAGGAAAGGAGATAAACTCTAGCGCAGCGCCGCCTATTGGAAGTAGCGATCCTAAAAGTCAAAAGTGGATTTTTAACAATCCTTTGCATATGACTTAGGATTTATGCCAGATCAGAATCCCAATTTGCAGACACGGTGTTTCGGGGTGCTAGCCCCTCGTCGCCCTTTTTATATAACATTTCACATACTTGCAGCCAATGAGAGGTCAACAGTTTAGTACATGATTCTTGTCCATATTTTGTTGTTTTTGTGAAGAAATGCTATTTTACCGGGTGTTTGCCAGCATTACTGTGTAGTACATGTGTACTGTAATGATATTGTATTTTTTAAGTTGATGTTTTATTATATTTTTGTGTTTGATATCGGACTTCTACAAGCAATATCAATTTAACTATGTACAAAAGCATTATCCCGGGTAGAGGTGAGTGAATCAAGCAAAATTTGAGTTCTCCTGTTCACACAAAATTTTAGGGTCAAATAGGTAGGAGGTAAAGTGAGTATGAGGATTATTTGTTATTTAACCTTTTGATGGTATTTGATACAGAAAAATTGAGTCCAGTGGCCGCCATTTTGCTGAATCTGAACCGAAGCGGATAATAAAAAATATGCTTTCTACAAATACAGATTTTTGTAAAATTAGAGTTCTAAAATTTGCTCATCTCTAATACCGGAGTTTTTATTTAAATAATTTGGTAATAAAATATGACAATGTAAGAGACTTGTGTCTGTGGTTAATACACTATAGACCATGTAAAATTCTGAACTTTTTGCCAATAGCTGTCTGTTATCTGCCAAGTGAAAATCTGTTTAATCTTGTAGGATGTCATAACCCATTGACTTTGCGTTGATATCATTTACAGGTAACCAGCCAGCAGGATTTTCATATATAAAGTAAAGCCAGTGCTATACTGGTGCTAGGATGCTGATCTAATCATAGCTTTTATTCTGAGATTGGAGATTTATTTCAGAAATATGTGCAAGTAAAGTTCCAGCAATGCACTGCTATTTGATTGACTCATGCAACAGAAATGGAATATGTGGGATGGCTCTTGCAATGTATTCCCGCCCCTGCCTGTCTGGGTGCACATTCACACTGACCATTAACAGACAAATATAATAAAGTATAAAAACAATCGATAGATATCCAGCAGTAAGTAAGTAAATAGTAGTAATACATGTAAAAAACAGAAAACAATTGTTGAAATTTTTTTGATCAAAAAAAGTGTAAAAGCCGTCTCACCGCGATGTGGTGTGCGAAGGATGGTCCCTAACACTACTATCTTAACTCACTGTTTGTCAGCAGGTCTCAAAATATACGGAGCAAAAAAGGACCTGGGTCTGACTGTTTTACAAAAAAGGGCCTGGGCCTATGTAAACCTAAATAAACTAGGGGGGGGTGGGGACAGCCCCCCATATGTACACAGTACAAGGAACTAAAGCAAAACCAAAAACATGGGGAAACTTAGTTTATACGTTTCAGTTCTTCTTTAATTCTCCTTAGAATTACAGAGGACACAATAAAAAATCACAAAGACCAAAAGAATGTTGCGGTCAAAACAATTCAATTGTGATATGCTTTACCCTATTAAAGTGAAGGTCGTCGTGGACTCTCGCTCTCATTTCTTTAAAACGCTGGAATAGGTGTATTAGGGTATGGTATAAGATAGGCTGCCCAGCAACAGGCTGCAGGGAAAGTGACAGTTGGAAGTTAGGATTAGCCTTTGGGGGAGGAGATAGTGCTGAGAAAAAGGACAGTCTCCATCTTGTACTTCAGATATGGCTTCTGACTGAGAAGAGAGAGGAGTGCTGCATAGGTGCGAGGTGTTACCAGATGGCTCATTGTTAACTCCTGTTTAAAATGCTGGAGGGGAAAAAAGCGCATTAGTGTCTTCTCCCGCTTGGTGTTTCCAGACAATAAAAATCCCCTTTTTTCAGGTTTTATTCTTTTTTTTTTTCGTTTTTTTTTTCTTTTTTCTACAACCTAATAAAATATAATCAAATAAAAAAAATGTATTCTTATATATGTATCAGACAACGTGCAGACTATATGCTTTGTTTTTTAAAAAAAAAAAAAAAAAATCAGCAGTTTATTTATGGATTGTGTTACTAATGTTGTCTGTCATACTCTGATTAAGAAGTGGGGTAGACTTCGAAACGCATTGAATTAAACCACCTTGCATTCTACTTCTCCTTGATGTGTGTCGTATCTCCAGCAGCGCAGTGGTAGATCCACATTTTACTGTGTTCCTAAGAGGCTATTGTTAACTCCTGAACGTCTGGAGCCGATGGCTCATATTTGGTGCTATGGGGAGCATCCATTTTTCCTCTAACGGGGGACATGTCGCGGGCGGAGGGGACGCGCACGCCTTGCTCGGGTACGGGGCTTCTGCTGCTGCTGCTCGGTGGCTCGAGCGGTGGGCCGGACCCGGGGACTCGAGCAGCGCTCCTCACCCGTGAGGGAAAAGGGATGGTTGTTCGTGACGCCACCCACGGGACGTGGTGATGATAGCACCACCGCTGCTGGTGACGGGGATCCCGGGAGAGATGGTAGGGAGCAGCTAGGATGTTGTCCCCTCCGTGGGTAGGGGGTTGGTGATCCCGGGGCCCGGTGGTGTAACGGGGAGGCTGGATGGCTGGGGTGCAGGGTTGCAGGGACAGCGCGGTGCCAGACGGCACTGGTGTACTCACTCAGACAATCACTGACAGAGTCTCTGGTAAACTAAAACGGCCGGATGGACGGGTCCCGCAGCCGGCTGCAGTGTTGTTGTGCTCTCCCAGGACGGTGTGATGGTGGCTGTCTTTCCCTGCACCTGTTAAGTGTTCTGACTCCTGTGGTTGCCCACCGGTAGTCCGCTCCCCGGCGTATAGGTGCTGTAGGAGCCCGTTTTGCCCGCAGGCGCTGGCCCTTGGATCTCTAGCCTGTGGCGGTGGCTGTATATCCTCACTGTGTGGACTTTTGCCTTCTGTTGGGACTTGGTTGTTGGGAAACCCCTGGGGTTCCTGTCACACTCGGATTTGACTATTGACGGCAGCTCCAAGCCTGGTCAGGGGTCCGATGGCCCTGCCTGTGTGCTTAGCTTCACTCCACTCCCCGGTTCGGTACCGGTGGTCCACCGCCCAGCCCCGGTCCTTACGGCTTTGCAGAGTTCCACCAACTCCTGCAGACGGCCACCACCGTCTGCCAACCTTGCTGTCAGTGCCTGGGCTCCTACCCAGGCACACGCAGACGTTTCACTCCTCTCACTTTCACCTCCTAAACTGATCTCTGTCTGTTTTCCCGCCTCCAGGCCTGTGAACTCCTCGGTGGGTGGGGCCAACCGCCTGGCTCCGCCCCCACCTGGTCTGGACATCAGCCCCTGGAAGGAGGCAACAAGGGTTTTTGTGTCTGACTGTTGTGACTGTCTAGGGTGGGGGGGTGTATGTTGGTATGTATGTGACTACCTGGCTAGTCCAGGGCGTCATAGATACAGATTGAGTTCGGCTGTGGAAATAAGTAACAAGCCTGTTAAACACAACAGACCTAAGTCGGTTGGTTCGGAGTATAAAGGATTGACATAAATAGAGATCAGATGGGAACCAAAAAGTCCTGAAGTGAGTCGTAACCAATGAAGTGTCTTATCGCATGAGTTGTGTTACCATTTGATGAAAAAGACTTCAGTAAAGTAAGTTTTGAAGAAGAACTGTGCGTATCCAATGATTCATGTGTGGCCAAAACTTGGAAGATGACAGCATAATACAAGAAACCTATGAGTGTAATGCACCGGACTCACATCAACACAAACAACCAACGATCCGTTTTCAATGTGCGGTGCCAAGGTGCCACAATATGGCCTCACCCACGACTACCACCCGCTGGCGCCGTACACTGTGTGACTGATCCTTTTCTTCTACACTGAACAAAATTATAAACAACACTTGTTTTTCTTCCCATTTATCATGAACTGAACTCTAGGATCTAAGACTATTTCTATCTACACAAAAGGCGGTCTTATCTCAAATATTGTTCACAAATTTGCCTTAATCTGTGTTAGGTTCTGTTCACACAGGCCATTTTTAATGCGTTTTTAGTGGGGGGGGTTTTCTAACAAAACCTAACCTCTGGGCGATAAAGATGCTGCCTTTTCTTCATCGTTCCTTATGGGAGACCCAGACCATGGGTGTATAGCTTCTGCCTCCGGAGGACACACAAAGTACTACACTCAAACGTGTAGCTCCTCCCTCCTAGCATATACACCCCCTGGTAGCCAGTCCTAGCCAGTTTCAATGCTTTGTGTTCAGGAGGTCACACACACACATGCATTCTCTGATTTTTGATTTTTTGGATTTCAAAGATTTGGAAGAAAAGCGGGTCCAATCTGGACTCCCGGCATGTCCCTTCTCACCCCACTGTGTCGGCTGTGCTGTTAAGGTTGATTTTACAAGGCTGGAGCCTTCACATGCCGCGCTCCTTCACCATCCCTCGGGCTCTGGCTTGAAGTGGGAGCCATCTCGGTTCTCACTGCTTTGCAGGAGACCGGTCTCCATCCGCAGCCCTGTTCAGGATCCTGCCGGACGGAGCGTTTAACCCCCCCCCCAGGGACCTGGCACCTGCGTCTCAAAAGCTAAGTATTGAGACGTTTTTACCACAGAAAGTGATCGTTCCAGGGGCCCCTTGTACTTTATTTATTGGGGGGAGTGTGTTATGTAACTGTGGTAACATTTCCGGCTGGTTCTGCAGTTTTCACTGGAGAACCGCGCCGATGGTGCCTGCACGCTGGCCGCATGTTTAAATCTAGGCCCCGGCTTCGCCTGAGGCCTAGTTTCGGTTTCACTCCCTCTGCATGTCAGTCATGCAGAGGGACAGTGTGGCTCCGCCCAGCGGCTGTTCAGCACAGGGAGCGGACACTCCTCACTGAGGACAGATTCCCTCCCTGTATACCTCATTTGCCCGCTGTCAGAGTAGGCCCCGCCCCCTCTCCTCGCTCCGGTCGCCATTTTCTCAGCGTTCTCAATGTCTGTATAGGCACAGAGATACCACATTGTGACAAATGGGGGCCTGGGCTGGGGGACTGGAGGGCACAGAAATGTATGTTAAACGGTCTGGCAAGCCACAACCTCAGTTGTGCAGCTGCTTATATTCTCTGTTTTCCCTGCCGCCCATGACAGCACCACATGAGAGATAGGTTCCGCCCACATCAGGACAGGAAACCCACTGATAAAAAGGCGGTACCTCTCCTCCACATCAGTTTGGTTTCCTGTCCTGGTATGGACAACCCATTGCTGTCCCAGGTCCGACCCGGTGTGGAAGCCTGGTACTTACCTGAAGCCGGTGCTCGGGCCTGGCTGCACCCCCCCTCAGTCTCAGACCTCTGCGGCGGTGAGGCGCGAGCCTGGAGCGGGAGCTCGGCCCGGCGTCGCTCCAGGGATGTGCGCACTCACGGCGGCCGCTGGAAGGCTTGTCCCTGCTGGGCAGCACGCTGGAGTGAAGCTGGACGCTCCGGCCGGAAGTGACGCGATTCCATGGTGACGTGCGCAATGCGACCAGGAAGTGACTGGTGTGCGCATGCGCACTAGGATCCAAGATGGCGGCGCCCTTGTAACGAGGGATCTCTGTTTCAAATATGACCGGCGCTTGGGACTGGTGAGTTTTTTCTCCTCCATTGTTACCATTATGGCAGGAGATTCACCCCGCAGCAAGGAGCAGCGCAGGGAGTCGCCACAGCGTGGCTCGGAACGCGGCTCTGCGGATCGTTCCCGGAAGGCTGTATCCAGTCCGGGCAGCGTTCGGTCGGTGGGTCCCAAGAGGTCCAAGGGAGATAAGAATCCGCCTCCTGATCCGGTATTGCCAGGAGTCGTGGGGGTGAGTGGACTTCGTGGTCTTCCATGTTTCTAAGTCCCTGTTTCCGTGTCCCCTCTCTTGTTAGGTACCGAAAAAATGTGCCTCCAAGCAGCGTCACAAGGAGTGTGCCATATGCCAATCCTCCCTGTCTTCGGATTACACCAAGGCCCTGTGTGCAGGCTGTATCCAACAGACCCTACTCAAAGAGGGGCCGGGGTTCTCATCTGAATTGCGTTCCATTATCAGAGCAGAAGTACAGGAGTCCCTTAAATCCCTTAAGGGGGGCAAGAGGCACAAGAAATCCCGTCATCCTAAGCTGTCTACTCCCGATACCTCGGCGGGTTCGGCTCAGGGCTCTCGGTCGTCGGGCTCCTCGGGATCCTCCCCCTCCGATTCTGGCTCCTCTTCCGATGAAGGTGGTCGTCCTTGTTTCCCTACAGCAGACGTAGGACCTTTGGTGAAGGCAGTACGTTCGACCATGGGCATAGTGGACCCCAGGGGGCCCGAATCTACCCAGGATGTCATGTTTGGGGGCTTGGATTCCAGGAAGCGTAAGGGGTTTCCCATTCCCCAGAAGGTTCAAAGTCTCATTGCTGACCAGTGGAAAAAAGTGGACAAAAGGTTGAATCTTAGCTCTTCCCTTAAAAGGAAGTACCCTGTGGATGAGGAAGCGTCTACCTCTTGGGATAGAACCCCGAAAATTGATGTCGCTATTGCCAAGGCGTCTCGTTCCACTACCTTGCCGTTTGAGGACTTGGGGTCCCTTAAGGATCAGCTGGATAGGAAGGCTGATGGTTTTCTGAGAGGTACATGGGAGTCTACGGCAGGTGGCTTGCGCCCTGCCGTGACCAGCGCCTGTGTTGCCCGGTCTTTAATGGTGTGGCTTCAGCAGTTAGAAGACCAGTTGCGCAATGACACTCCTAGGAAAGATATTATCTCGTCCTTGCCCTTAATACAGGGTGCTGCTGCCTTTATGGCTGATGCCTCGGTTGATTCTTTAAGACTATTTGCCAGGTCGGCGGCACTTTCCAATTCCGCGCGTCGGGCCCTCTGGCTGAAAACTTGGAAGGGTGATGTCCAATCCAAGGGGCGACTATGCAGCATGCCTTGTGAAGGTGCCTATCTTTTTGGCTCTGGCCTGGACGACCTCCTCACTAAGGCATCCGATAAGAAACAGGGGTTTCCAGTTTTTCCGGTGGCGTCCTCTCGCAGCCGGCCCTTTCGGAGACGTCAGTTTTTCGCAAAGAAGTCTCAAAAACCGCAAGATCAGTGGAAGGACCGTAGAAAGAATACCTCGGGCTTTCTCTTTGGCAAGCACTCCGATAATAAGCCCAAGCCCTCTCAATGACGCCTGTCATCAGGTAGGGGGTCGGCTGTCCCTCTTCCTCCATGCATGGCAGGCAATCTCCTCCAACAAGTGGCTCCTTCAGATTGTGGCGGAAGGGTTAAAATTGGACTTCCGTTCACCCCCTCGGGGGTCTCTCATAATAACATCCTTGCGGTCCCCAGAGCGGCAGATGGCCTTGGAAGTAGAAGTGCTAACTCTCCTCTCGAGGAAAGTCGTTCAGGAGGTCCCCATAGGTCAAGAAGGGGACGGCTTTTACTCCACACTGTTTCTGGTTCGGAAGCCGGACTACACCTTCCGCACCATCTTCAACCTGAGGAGCTTGAATTTGCATCTGGTGCAGCGAGCCTTCAAAATGGAGACCATGAAGTCAAATGTCAGACTGTTGTATCCAGGGTGTTTTATGGCGGTCCTCGACTTGAAGGACGCCTATTATCACATCCCTATTTTTCCGGCGGTTCCTCAGGTTCGCACTACACGTCTCCGGGAGGCTGAGACACTTCCAATTCGCAGCGCTGCCATTCGGGCTTTCCATGGCCCCGCGGATCTTCACCAAAGTCCTCGCAGAGGTCATGGCACATGTCAGGGAACAGGACATATTGATCGTTCCGTATCTGGACGACCTCCTGATAGTGGGTCAGTCGGAGTCTCTATGTGCGGCTCATGTGACCAGGGTCATCACCATCCTGGAAGGCCTGGGGTGGGTGGTGAATCTGCGGAAGTCCAGACTCCAGCCTCTCCAATGTCAGGTCTTCCTGGGTCTCGTCCTGGACTCTACGAGTCAGTTGTGCCGCCTGCCGGTGGACAAGGTCACCAGGATCTTGTCCTTAATCTCTTCCGTAAGGAGTTGCCCAGGCATGTCCTTACGGCAGGCTATGTCGCTGGTCGGGACTCTTACCTCTTGCATCCCAGGGGTATGGTGGGCCCAGCTGCATTCCAGAATCCTCCAGTTGGAGGTCCTTCGGTTTCAGAGACTGTTTGGAGGCTGTTTGGAGAAGAAGTTGACCCTGTCTGCAGACTCCTTGCACTCCCTGGGTTGGTGGCAGGACCCCTCTCACCTCCGGACGGGGGTTCCTTGGCTTTCCCCGGTCACGGACACTATAGTCACGGATGCCAGCCGTTGGGGGTGGGGCGCCCATCTGCGCCAACAGGTGCTTCAAGGTCCCTGGGACGCTCGGTTGGTCAGACAGTCCTCAAACTACAGGGAGCTCATGGCGGTTCTCAAGGCACTAGAGGGGTTCCTCCCCTTCTTGAGAGGTCGCCATGTTCGGGTCCTTTCAGACAACAGGGTGACTGTGGCGTACGTCAACCATCAGGGAGGCACCAGATCCCCTTCTCTTCTGGCTCTGACTATGCGCATCTTCCAGCTAGCCGAACAACATCTCTCCTCATTGACAGCTCTTCATATCAAGGGGGCGGAAAACGAGGAGGCAGACTTCCTCAGCCGGCACTGTCTCAGTCAGGGGGAGTGGTCCTTGGACCCGGGGGTCTTTCGCAAGCTCACGCTTCTATGGGGTGCCCCTGTTCTCGACCTGTTCGCTACCAAGGCGAATCGGAAAGTGGACAGGTTCTGCTCTCTCAACCCCCGAGACGATCCTGTTGCCCTCGATGCCTTCCAGATGTCTTGGTCTCACGGCCTCCTGTACGCGTTTCCTCCCCTGATCCTGTTGCCTTCGGTTCTCCGGAAAATCCGGACCGACAGAGCGGAGGTTATTCTCATCGCCCCCTTCTGGCCGAAACGGGCATGGTTTTACTGGCTGCGGACACTGTCTCTGGTGGATCCTTGGGTTCTCCCGGACGCCCCTCATCTCCTGTCCCAGGGCCCAGTCCGTCACCCCCCCGACCCGGCTCTCCATTTGACGGCTTGGCGTTTGAGCGGCGGCTGCTAGCTCGACGGGGGTTTTCCTCTTCCTTAATCGATACTCTTCTTCGCAGTAGGAAAGTGGTCACCACGGCCATTTACGGTAGGGTCTGGAAGCGCTTTCTCCTTCAGTCGGGGGCTCGGGCGGAGGGCCCCCCTCCTATTTCGGCTATTCTAGAATTCCTCCAGAGGGGGTTGGAATTGGGGCTCTCCACCAGTACGCTCAAGGTGCAGGTGTCGGCCTTAGGGGCTCTGTTTCATTGTAGTCTGGCCCAGAATGAATGGATTTGCCGGTTCATTAAATCTAAGTCCAGGTCTGTGCCTGTTCAGGCTCCCAGGGTTCCCCCATGGGACCTTAATTTAGTGTTGGATGCCCTCACAGGGCCACCGTTTGAGCCCTTAGGGGAAGTCCCTCTCAAACTGCTGTCCCTTAAGGTTTTTCTCCTCGTCGCACTCACCTCGGCCAGGCGGGTGGGGGGTCTCCAAGCCTTGTCTGTGGTTCACCCTTATACCCAGATTCTGGATGATAGGGTGGTGTTGCGGACTGATCCCTTCTACTTGGCCAAGGTTTCTACACCTTTTCATCGGTCCCAAGAGATCGTGCTCCCTTCCCTCTGTGACCCCCCTCGGAACGAGAAGGAGGCTAGGTTACACACGTTGGATGTCCGGAGGGCCTTAGTCACGTACCTAGATAGGACTAGGGAATGGAGGAAGTCTCAGGTCCTGTTTGTCACTTTTCAGGGGCAGTCCAGGGGGCATGGGGCTTCTAAGGCTACCTTGGCCAGATGGGTCAGGGATGCCATCGGTTTGGCGTACTCGGCTAAAGACTCCACTCCTCCTCCGGGCATAAGGGCGCACTCCACTAGAGCAGTGTCTACGTCTTGGGCAGAGAGGGCGGATGCCTCTCTTGACCAGATCTGTCGGGCGGCTACTTGGTCATCTCCTGGGACTTTCTTTCGGCACTATAGGCTGGACTTGTCCTCCACAACTGACCTTTCCTTTGGGAGACGGGTCTTGCAGGCGGTGGTCCCTCCCTAAGGTGGATGGTCTATATAAATCTCTCATGTGGTGCTGTCATGGGCGGCAGGGAAAAATCTTAATTACTCACCGGTAATGGGATTTTCAATAGCCCATGACAGCACCCTTAGTTCCCCCCCTTTTCACTGGTTGTGGGCACCCTTCGGGGAGTGTTAGTTATGGGTGTTTTTCCTTGGGTGGTGGTATGATTAATCTGTTTGTTGTGTTTTGTTGGTCCTCTCTGGCTCTGAAAACCTACTGATGTGGAGGAGAGGTACCGCCTTTTTATCAGTGGGTTTCCTGTCCTGATGTGGGCGGAACCTATCTCTCATGTGGTGCTGTCATGGGCTATTGAAAATCCCATTACCGGTGAGTAATTAAGATTTTATATACTCTGCTGGGGGTCATTCTGGAGATGCATTCCCTCACAGAGCCCCCACTTCTGCAGCATGTCTCACATCAGAGCAAGGCTGCAAGGCTGTTCTTAGTACGCACTGCATGTAGACTCGTACTGCCTGTACTGAGCACATAAACACAGTGGTCCCTCAGCCTGGAGGCTCGTCAGTGGCCCCTCCAGCTGCTCCGGTGGTGCTGAGCATGCATTAGCCCCCTTCTTAGGGCGCTTTGGCTACTACGGCTCGCTCAGCAAAGCTCTCAGAGGACTCTTCATCTCAGACCCCGTCCTCCTAAAATGGAGACGCAGGGTCCCCTGTCCTTCCCCGTCCCGCAGCTCTGATTCACGAGCTGACTCGCTGGACGAGGAGGATGTCTTTACTGGGGGCTCGGACGCTACTTAATGTACCATTGATCGGTCCGAAGGTGATGCAGATGCTAATGATTTGATTGCGTCCATTATATTTGTACTGGACCTCAATCCGCCTGTATCAGGGGAGTATCCCCCTCTGGCAGAAAGGCATCAGTATACCTTAAGAGAACAAGGAGTGTGTTCCTTAACCACTCCAGTTTTCAGCCCACTGTGACAAGCCCAGAGCCTGTCCTGACAGACGCTCCCAAAGCGTGGTTCTGATGACTGTTTCCCCCTTCCACCAGAGGTGGTCAAGGAGTGGGCTTATTCACCAAGGTTGGTCCCTCCGGTGTCTAGTATTTCAGCCCTGATAGTTGTATCAGTGGCTGACGGCACCTCTCTAAGGTTCCCACTGTACATTAATTCTGTACTGGACCTCAATCCGCCAGTATCAGAGGAGCAACCCTCTCTGGCAAAAAGGCACCAGTTTACCTTGCCTAAGAGAACAAGGGGTGTGTTCCTTAACCGCTCCAGTTTTCAGGCCACTGTGACCAAGCCCAGGGTCTGCTCTGGCAAACGCTTCCCAAAGCGTGGTTCTGATGACAGTTTTCCCCTTCCACCAGAGGTGGTCAAGGAGTGGGCTCATTCACCAAAGGTGGTCCCTCTGGTGTTTAGACTCTCAGCCCGGAGGTTGTATCAGTGGCTGATGGCTCCTCACTTACGGTTTTGCTGTCCGCCAGGTTGTCCTTCTGGCCAAATCTGTATGGAGGCGGCAGGGGCCTCGTTCTCCCCAGCTTTTGCAGCAGTGCGGCTTTCAAGGCCATCTCTGCTTTCTCTTGAGGAGATGCATTCCCTCACAGGGACCCTTTGCCTGAAATGGTTGCCTTAACTTCCAGACTTCAGTCTTTTCATCCTATGCCATGTCCGCCATGCTGGAGACTCTCACCCCATTGCGGTGGCCTCGGCTAATTTCCTCGCTATCCGCAGGCTCCGGTGGCTTCGGAAGCAGAAGGCGGATGCTTCTAAAGAAGTTCCTTGCTGGGCTCCCTTGTGCTGGGACCAGACTATTTGGGAACAACTGGATGAAATTATTAAGGAAGCTCTTGGCGGGAAGAGTTTCTTCCATGCCACAAACCTAGACCAGGAAACCTGTCCAGGGCAGGAATCAGTCGAGGTTTCGTTCTTTTTGTTCCTCCATCTGATCGTTCTCTAAGCCCTCGGCCTTGTCCACTGACTCAGCCAAGGATCGTAAACCCAAATGGCGCACGAGAAGACCGCAGGAGATGCTGCCACTAAGTCAGCCTCCTCCTGGCTATCTAGCCACGCCAGCAACGTCCTTGGTCGGTGTCAGGCTCTCCCACTTTGGCGACGTATGGTTTTAACACGTCTCCGATCAGTGGGTGCGAGATACCATCTCCCACGGCTACAGGATAGAACTCTATCCAGCCCGCCAAACAGATTTTTTCTGTCAACTCCCCCCTGCTCCAAGGCCGCCGCCTTCTCACAGGCTGTGGCATTCTTGCAGGCCACTGGAGTGATTGTACCGGTTCCCGACTGGGAACGGTTCTGAGATTTCTGCTTAAATCTATTCCTAGTACCCGAGGAGGGCGGTGCCTGCCGACCTGGATCTCAAGCTTCTCAAGCATGTTTAGGTGCGGCAGTTTCGTATAGAGTCTCTGCGATCAATCAATGACCCAAGGAGATTCCCTAGCCTCCATCGACATCAGAGATGCCTATCTGCATGTGCCAATCGCAGTTTCACACCAGCGTTGGCTACGTTTTGCAATCAGAATGGTCCAATTCGTGGCTCTTCCCTTGGGGTTAGCCACGGCCCCTCGAGTATTCTCAAGGTCGGGGCAGCTGTGATTGCGGTCCTGCACCTCTAGGGGTTGGCAGTGATCCTTTTGTCCTGGACAGCCTTCTGGTCTGGGCTTCATCCAGTGCAGACTGTTAGCGGAGTGCCTCGCTCACTCTCGCCATTCTAACCAATTCGGGTGGTTTGTCATTCTGTCCAAGTCCACTCTGACTTCGACCCAGAAGTTCACATACTCAGGGATGCAATTCGGGGCTCTGTCGGCACTTGTGAAGCTGCCCTTAGTCAAACAGCAGTCCCTCCGCTGGCGGTCGACGTCGTTCCATCAGGCACCTAATACAGGTGCTGGATCAGATGGTGGTGTCAATGGAAGCGATTCCTTTGTCCAGTTCCATCTGCGTCCTCTGCGGCTGGATATTTTCCGCTGTTGTAACAAGCGGACTTCCTCCTTCCACGGGGCGGTGGCTTCGCCACAGACCAGGGGCTCTTTTCAGTGGTGGCTTCGTCCCCTCTGTCTCAGGGACGCTCCTTTCTGGCTCCGTCCCGGGTGATCCTCATCAAGATGCTAGTCTATCCGGCTGGGGAGCAGTATATCTCCACCATGGAGCGCAGGGCACTTGGACTCTGTCCGAATCAGCCCTCTGGATCAATGTGCTGGAAATCAGAGCTGTGTTTCTAGCTCTCTAAGCCTTTCACCATCTGTTGGCGGCCAGGCACATTCGAGTCCAGTCAGACAACGCTACAGCGTTTGCCTACATCAACCTCCAGGGCGGGACACTCAGCCGCCTGGCAATGTTGGAGGTTCATCGCATTCTTCAGTGGACGGAGGACTTCTAGTCCACCATATCCACAGCCCCCATCCCAGACGTGGGAAACTGGGAGGCTGATTGTCTCAGCCATCAAACCGTGGCTCCACGATCCTCAGGTTTTTGCGGCAGACGCACTGGTTCAAGTTTGGTCCCAGCTTCGTCTGTCTAACGTGTTTCACCCTCTAGTTCTTGCCCAGAGTCCTGCGCAAGATCAGAAAGGAGGGCCGTCGGGTCATTCTCATTACTCCAGACTGACCCAGGCAAGTTTGGTACCCTGACCTGCTCCGTCTGTCCATAGAGGTGCCATAGCATCTCCCGGACTGTCCAGACCTTCTCTCACGAGGTCCGTCCTTCCGCCAGAACCTGCGGCTCTCAGATTGACGGCGTGGCGTTTGAGCCATGGATCTTGTCGACTTCTGGTATCCCTCCTGAAGTCATCTCCACTCTGACTCGAGCTCGGAAGTATCCTTTGGCCTTTTGGCCTTGCCGACCCTCCTGTCCTTTCTACAGTCCGGTCTGCAGCTAGGACTATCCCTCAATTCCCTTAAGGGACAGGTCTCGGCTCTATCAGTGTTGTGCCAGCGGCATATCGCCCGGCTGGCCAAGGTGCGCTCCTTCATGCAGGGCGTATCTCACATCATTCCGCCTTACCGGCGGCCCTTGGAGCCCTGGGACCTTGATTCGGTCCTCACGGCTTCCGGAAACCCCCCTTTGAACCTCTTAGGGAGGTTTCTTAGTTTAGTCTTTCACAGAAGGTGGTCTTTCTAGTGGCCATAACTTCCCTCAAGAGAGTCTCTGTTTTGGCTGCACTCTCTTCGGAGTCCTCCCTTCATCAAGACAAGGTGGTTCTCCGTCCGACTCCGGACTTTCTCCCTAAGGTGGTTGCTGTTCCACCTTATCCGGGGCATTTTCCCTGCCTTCCTTTTGTCCGGCTCCTGTTCATCGCTTTGAAAGGGCGTTGCATACTCTGGATCTGGTGCGGGTGCTCCGGATCTATGTGCTCGCACCGCTGTTCTTAGGCGGTGCACCTCTTTTTTGTGCTGACTGCTGGTCAGTGTAAGGGCCTTTCGGTTTTTAAGCCGACCCTGGCTCGTTGGTTTAGGTCGGCCATTTCCGATACCTACCAGGGTACTCAAGTGCCTCTCCCGCCGGGGATCAAGGCACACTTGACCAGGGCTGTCGGTGCCTCTTAGGCTTTCAGGCCCAGGCTACGGCTCAGCAGGTCTGTCAGACTGCCACTTGGACTAGTCTGCATACCTTTTCGAAGCACTACCAAGTGCATGCTCTTGCTTCGGCAGATGCGAGCTTGGGCAGACGCATCCTTTAGGCGGCTGTCGCCCATTTGTGAAGTTAGGTTTCGCCTACTTCTCAGTTTTTCTATTTATTCCCACCCATGGACTGCTTTAGAACGTCCCATGGTCTGGGTCTCCCATAAGGAACGATGAAGAAAAAGAGAATTTTGTTACTTACCGTAAATTCTTTTTCTTATAGTTCCGACATGGGAGGCCCAGCACCCTCCCTGTTGCCTGTTGGCAGGTTTCTTGTTCCGTGTGTTATCACCGGCTGTTGTTGTAGACAGAGGTTCCGGTTGTTCCGGGTTTTGCTCTGTCTCTACTTGTGGGTGGATGTCCTCCTTCAGCTTTTGCACTAAACTGGCTAGGACTGGCTACCAGGGGGTGTATATGCTAGGAGGGAGGAGCTACACGTTTGAGTGTAGTACTTTGTGTGTCCTCCGGAGGCAGAAGCTATACACCCATGGTCTGGGTCTCCCATGTCGGAACTATAAGAAAAAGAATTTACGGTAAGTAACAAAATTCTCTTTTTTCCTGCGTTTTTCCCCTATTTTTTGTTGTGTTTTTGGTGTGTCATTTGTCTACAGTACATGTTTAAATTAAGTTAGCTTCATTGATCGAAAACGCACTTGCCTGTTTTTTTTTTACTTTTCATTGCTTTCAATGGTGGAAAAAAAAAGCTGCAAAGACGCTGAAAGAATTGACATGCTTCCTGCAAAAATGCAGCATTTTAGCATTTCAGTCAGGAAAAAAATCAGGTGTGTATGTGCATGAGATTTCTGGAATGTGATATGTTTTCCTGGTACTGTAAAAAGTAGCTTTTTATTAGCATGGATTTGCATAAAACCAATGAAAAAAAAACATTAAAAAAACACCCTTGTGAAGATGGCTTTAGTGAGCACTTTTTCCTTGCTGAGATAATCCATCCACTTCACAGATGTGGCATATCAAGATGCTGATTAGACAGCATGGTTTTTGCATAGGTGTGCCTTAGGGTGGCCACAATAAAAGGCCACTCTAAAATGTGCAGTTTTACAGTATTAGGGGGGAGGTTCAGAAAACCAGCCAGTATCTGTGTAGGGCTGGATTCACACGAACGTATGGCATCCGATGCGAGATGCTAATGATCCCGACTCAGACTCTGCTGCGAGCGTGAGCCAAGTGTCATGCGACTGTGACCCTATCTTGCAACTGGGTCACAGCTGTGAAGCTGTTGGCGGGTGCGGAGGAGGAGAGGGAGGGGTTAATCCCCCCCCCATCTCCTCCATTGTCAACCTGTGCGTATATCGCACTGCGCTGGGATAACATCCGAGTGCAGTCCGATGTTTCTCTCGCACCCATTCACTTGAATGGGTACGAGTGATACGGCTCTCTCAGAAAATCACAGCATGTTGCGACTTTTCTCGCATCCAGAATCTGCTCGCCCTCATTGACTAACATTGGTCAGAGTGCAATGCAAGATGTTCTCGCAGTGTACTCGTCCATTTTTCACACTCGTGTGAGCAGGTCCTAACCACCATTTGCCTCACACAGTGCAACACATCTCCTCTGCATAGAGTTGATCAGATTGTGGCCTGTGGAATGTTGATCCACTCTTCAATGGATATGCCAATTTGCTGGATATTGGCAGGAACTTGAACACACTGTTGTATACAACAAACCAGAGCATCGCAAATATGCTCAATGGGTGACATGAGGTGATGGTTGTGGATGAATGGCACAATAATGAGCTCAGGATCTTGCCACAGTATCTCTGTGCATTCAAAATGGCATCAACAAAATGCATCTGTGTGTTCATTGTCCATAACATATGGCTGCCTATACCATGACCCCACCGCCACTATAGACTACGTTATTCACAACGTTATCAGCAAACCGCTCACCCAGACAACGCCATACACGTAGTCTACCATCTGCCCTGTACAGTGAAAACCGGCATTCATCTATGAAGACAACACCTCTCCAACGTGCCAGACACCATCAAATGGGAACATTTGCCCAGTCAAGACAGTTACGATGACGAACTGTAGTCAGGTGGAGACCCCGATGAGTACAAAGAGCATGCAGATGAGCCTCCCTGAGATGGTTTCTAATTCTAATTTTTATGGTCTCTAGGCTGCTCTCCATAACCACCATGGGAGTCACACCCCCTTGTAAAGACATAAAAACTACAAGTAAATTTAAAAAACTCACTTCTTTGGAATCTTATGGCAGATTTTAAGAAAAAAAATAAGCACTGGCATAGTAAGGGAAAAAGCACAAATAAAATAAGGGCAAAAACTAGACACTTCTGGCCTGGTGACAAGTCATTTTTAAGTTTTATCCTACAAACTGGACTGGTGCAGGCCCTAGAAGCCCTATTATTCTTGACCCCTAAGCCTGGTAAAGACACTTATGATTTTAGGTATTATAGACCCCTTTTTTTCCTAAATAATAATAATACCATTATAGCCTAAATTCTGACTACTAAGATCAGTGGGGCTCTAGCTGGAATTAGACCAGGCAGGGTGCATGCTGGGTGAGAGAGCTGGTATTAACTTTTTATAGGCACATCACTAATATTGCATTTAAAGGGTTATTCCAATCTCCAAGATCATATCTGAATATGTAGTAGGTGTAAAAATAATAATATTGGCAAATACCTCCAATTAGAAATGTAGCATAGTTTTCCTGACTAGCTATGTGCAGGGCATTGCAGCTTAGATATCCATGGTTACGACCACTAGTAACTTACTGTCACTATATGAGTGATCGTTTGTCACACTAGGTACAGGGAAGTACCAAGCGAGCAGCGACAGGTAAGGGAAGGGGATTCCTGCATCTAGGCAAGGGAGAGATGGTGACCACTGACCAAATCTACCGCTGGTCCCGGGGGTCCCTTACCACCCTAAATAGATTCCGCACCTATGTGCCGGATACCTGACCGTAGGTATCCCTAGTGCTGGACCCTAAAAAGGGAACGGGTGGGATGAGCTCTTCATCAACCCCACTAAACGCTAAAGGAAGATACAAGGAGGACATATGGAGGAAAAAGAAGGGCCTACTTATCCACAGATGACACAGGCATTAGTTCAGCAAGCTTCTGTAACAATACTATAGATGAGAGCAAGCCACCTGCTTGCAACAAGAGCTAGAATGACCTGAATAATATCACCAACACCAGTCCAGAGAAGAAGGGAGGACTTAAGCACCAAGGGAATACTGATGATCAGCAGCTGGGTGGAAGGCGGGCTCCTGCTGGGTCCAAAAGGGGAGAAATGAAAATCCAGAAGGAAAACTACCTATTACAATGAAAACTGAATGCAGGAACAATAGAAAGTTAGGAAGCATTTTGCGCAGCCAAACGCTGTCACCTTCTATAGCCTGAAACCACATGACTGTCACCCATCACACACCTGTGATATTGTTACCATGGATACCTAATCTGCAATAGCCTGCACAGGAGGTAAGTGACATAGCTATTCAGGAGAACTATACCCCATTTCTAATAGGAGGTATTTGCTAATTTTATTATTACACCTACTACTTATTGGGATAAGATCTTGGAGAATACCCCTTTAAGCACACAATCTGTAGAAAATAAATTTAGTTTTTTATTGATCAGCTTTTAGAGGCTGCAAAAGACTTGATACTGGGGTGTAGGTTCACTTTTCTGCAGGACAGTGACCCTAAACATACTGCCAGAGCTACAAGGAATGGTTTACATCAAAGCATATTCATGCATTTGATGCCGATCTAAATCCCATTGAGAATCTGTGGCAAGACTTGAAAATTGCTGTTCACAGACGCCTCCATCCAATGTCACTCAGCTAGAGCTATTTTGCAAATTAGAATGGGCAAAAATGTAAGCCTTTAGATGTGCAAAGCTGGTAGACACATACCCTAAAGACTTGGTCCTACAATTTAGATTTATATTTTTAAAATATTTATAAAACCATGTGTTCTGCCCATTAAGATTTAAAAGCAGCTGTAAAGTTCATTATTGCCACACATAACTGCAAATAGCCTTGTAGTGATATTAAATGTTGTTAGAGCACCATCTACTGGTGGTTAGCTGCAGTATTTATTATGTTCTCTGTAAGATGGCCTAATGACTTATGAGCGATACATAGGCATTCTGGGTAGTAGCCACCATTTTAGGACAGTGTTCATGTCAGGGAACAAGTGTATTATTGTCCTCCTGCAGTGTTCATACTTCAACTCCATTATTCTTGGTAAAGCAGATCTGGTAAGAGATTTACTTCCGTTTGTGACATCATAATGTTCAGAACTGTTATTAAGCTGCATAGCAGCCATTACACAGGGAGATTGTGTCTGTTAGGAATTCATGTGACTATGTGCTCAGTACTTATCTGTGCTATTTGTATTCCCATAGTTTTACTGCATTATTACCTGTTCACCAATAAACAAGTTAGGGTACTTTCACACATCCGGCTTGAGCTCTGCGGCTCAATCCGGCTGTGCAAGCTATGCAACGGATGCGGTGAACACACCGCATCCTTTGCATAAGTTTTTCCTTTGCGGCCAGTCCGGTTTTTGCCGCTTGCGGCATGCTACTGAGCATGCGCAGTGGCAAAAACCGCATGCGGCGGCCGGATGAAGTTATTGCCGCATCGCGCCGCATCCGGCCGCCATAGGCATGCATTGAAAAATGTGCCGCATCGGCCGAATGCGGCGCGATGCGGTTTTTTTGCCGCACGAAAAAACGTGCCAGGCAACGTTCCATCCGGCCGCCGCATTGGCTAAATCTGCCGCATGCGGCAAAAACCGGACGGAACGCAAGGCCATGCGGCACAATGCGGCACTAATTAAAGTCTATGCAGGAAAATCGCAACCGGCAGCAAAAAAAAACGGTAGCGATTTTCCTGCAAAGTGCCGGAGTGTGCCGCATTGCAGAAACCGGAGGTGTGAAAGCAGCCTTAGACTACAGAAAACAGTCTGCTTATTTGACAGAAGGTTTATGATATATGTCAGATTGCACACTGTGCGAGCGTGTGTGAAGACAGAACACCATGCATCCTTTCCTTTACACGTCACAAATACTTGCTACTTAAGGCTCTGTACACGCTACAACATCTCTAAAGCGATGTCGTTGGGGTCACGGAATTTGTGATGCACATCCGGCCGCGTTAGCAATGTCGTTGCGTGTGACACCTATGAACGGTTTTGAGTCATCACAAAAATGTTCAAAATCGCCAATCGGTGACATGCCCCCATATTCCCAATTATCGTTGCTGCTGCAGGTACGATGTTGTTCGTCCTTCCTGCGGCAGCACACATCGCTACGTGTGACACCGCAGGAATGAGGAACATCTCCTTACCTGCGGCCGCCGGCAATGAGGAAGGAAGGAGGTGGGCGGGATGTAACGTCCCGCTCATCTCCGCCCCTCCGCTTCTATTGGGTGGCCGCTTAGTGACATCGCTGTGACGCCGAACGAACTGCCCCCTTAGAAAGGAGGCGGTTCGCCGGTCACAGCGACGTTGCTAGGCAGGTAAGTAGTGTGACGGGTCTGCACGATTTTGTGCGCCACGGGCAGCGATTTGCCCGTGACGCACAAACGACGGGAGCAGGTACGCACGATAGCGATCTCGCGTGTAAAGCGGCCTTTAGTGTTGGTATATTACATAAAATCCATATGTTTGTGGGTGTAAAGTGAAAAAAATTCACAGGGTTTCAATTCAAAGCACTGTACATTTTCACTTCTGCACACATACACCGGAAACCCACCACTGTTTCCTTTTTTTTTTATTCCTTGGTTATATTTTTTGGACCTGGTTGGGATAATTTAAAACAAGACCGTTGTAAGTAGATAGTATTTGCCTGAGATTAGACTTCTTCTAGAGATACGAGATATACACGGTTGTGATTATAAATGTCTTAAGCTGGGTTCACACATAGCGACAGTGACGTCGCTGTTACGTCACCATTTTCTGTGACGCAACAGCGACCTAGTAAGTCGCTGTTATGATCGCTGCTTAGCTGTCAAACACAGCGACGCAGCAGCGATCATAACGACACGCGTCGCTGTGGAAGCCATGCTGCACTTGGTAACTAAGGTAAATATCAGGTAACCATTACTCGATATTTACCTTGGTTACCAGCGCACACGCTTAGCGCTGGCTCCCTGCTCTCCAAGCCAAGGTACACATCGGGTTAATTACCCGATGTGTACTTCGGCTCCGGCTACGTGTGCAGGGAGCCAGCTCTAAGCGGTGTGCTCTCACGCTGTCAGTGCCTGCTCACATAGCTGGAGTACACATCGGGTAATTAACCCGATGTGTACTCTGGCTAGGAGAGCAGGGAGCAGGGAGCCGGCACTGGCAGCGTGAGAGCGGCGGTGCTAGTAACTAATGTAAATATCGGGTAACCAAGGAAAGGGCTTCTTGGTTACCCGATATTTACCTTGGTTACAGCTTACCGCAGGCTGCCAGATGCCAACTCCTGCTCCCTGCTCGCTCAGTTCGTCGCTCTCTCGCTGTCACACAGCGATCTGTGCTTCACAGCGGGAGAGCAACGAGCAAAAAATGAAGCAGGACATTCAGCAACGAGCGGCGACCTCACAGCAGGGGCCAGGTCGTTGCTGGATGTCACACACAGCGACAGCGACGGGACGTCGCTGCAACGTCACAGAAAATGGTGACGTAGCAGCGACGTCGTTGTCGCCGTCGCTGTGTGTGACACCACCTTTATGCATTTATTATAATGCGGTTTATATACTGTTCATGATCAATTCCTCTGAGATGTACAAGCTGTTGTATCTTTCGTTGTAATCATTTGTACTTTTTTTTTTATTGTTGTATGACTGAATAAAATGTTCTTTTAAAAAAGAACACTTCCCCTTGTCATGTAGATGTAGAACACTTCCCCTTGTCATGTAGATGTGACTTCTTTGCCCCTTTACTGCTTTCATTAAATGTCAGGTAAGTACTTTAGAAATAACACTGCCCATGTGCTGCCAAGAGATAAACACTTGTTGGCAGGTACAGCAATAAAACAGATGGGTCGCATTATAGTGTAAAGTGGCCTTTTATCTCCAAAATGAAGATTGGCAGCATATAATTTTCGCTTGAATTTAAGGTTGTCTGACACATTTTGCATGTGGAGTCTGTCAGGTACTAATTATTAAGGACTCTGTATCAGGCTCTTAAGGTGTTTTAGAAGATATTTGCTGTGAATAATGATTCTTTAAATTATTGCTGCAGGCAATTAACACCGCTGTCTTCGATAAGAAACCATTAACGCTATCTACTCCATAGCAAATGTTGTTTTTATGCTTACAATTTAACATGGCAACAACAGTTATTTAATCCTTTAACGACCACTTGTACACCTTTTTATGGGTATTCTCATCTCCAAGATCCTATCCCAATATGAAGTAGCAGTAATAATAATATTTGCAAATACCTGCAAAGATAAATATAGTATTGACCTACTAATTTGTTGTCTATCCTACCCCATGAGCAGAGCATTGAGTAGCTTTGGTATCCATGGTTATGACCATTGCTGTGCTCCCATAGTGGGGGCCGTGGTTGCACACAAGGTGAGGAGTGTACTACCGTAGTATCGATGGTCTGGTCACCGGGAGTAGTGGTGGGTGAACCTGGACTGTAAAAGTCCGGAGCTGCGCGGGATCCTTACTATCCGTGCACTGATCCTGGGCCCGGAGTTCTCAGGGAACTCCAGGTAACTATTTGGATCCGGTCACCCGGGTAATTTAAAAAAAAAAAAGAAAGAGAAAAAAATTAGGAATAAAGTAGGCACGTTATACTTACCAGTCTCACGCAGCTGTAACACTACTTCCTGGGCTGCTCGTTACCCTCATGCATATGCACTGCTTCCTCCACCCACCGGCAGTCCCCGCATCTCTGATTGGTTGCAGTCAGACCACACCCCAACCCTGCGTGACAGTGTGCATGATTGCTTGGAACTGCATACACCGTGTGCGCGTCTATAGTGGTGTAAAAATAAATAAATAAATAAAATAAAGAATTGGCATAGGGTCCCCCAAATTATGATACCCAGCGCAGATAAAGCATACGGCTACAGGCTGCAGCCCCTAGTTGTGTGCTTATCTTGGCAGTGTATCAAAATAAGAGGGACCCCCATGCGGCTTTATTTTAAATTGAGTTCACAGGCCTGCATGCAAATTTGTGCTGAAATGTGTGCATCAGATCTATGCACCAAATTAGCATCTCCTGGCAGAAAACTGCACCAAAACGGCTTCAAAACTATTTATGTACATTTTTCTGCAGAGATACAGATTTGGTGCTGAAATTTATACATCATTTTCCTGCACCAAATCTGCATCTCCTGGCAAAAAATTGCATCAAAACCACATATGTTATGATGCGGTTTTGATGCGATTTTGTGCCAGGAGATGCAGATTTGGTGCAGAAATATGGTAAATGAATTTCACCACCAAATCTACATCTCTTGGCAAAAAAAAAAGCACCAAAGTTTTCTATCAGGAGATGCAGGTCTGTGAACTCAGTGACCTCTCCCGAGGTGAGGTCACCAAGTACAATGAGGTCCTCTTAGTTCAGTTTACCTGTGATCACAGGTGGGGTACCGTGGGAAACTCCAGCTGTGACTTCAAATAAACTGAGTGACATCAACACTCATCGCTGCAGCTTAGTTAGTCTCTGGCTGAAGCCAAAGCATGTTCTAAACCCACACACTGTAACTTTAGTATGTATGTAGCAGAGCCAGAATCGTCGTGGAACCTCTTGTGGATCACGTCGGAACTGGATCTTTGGAGTTAATAAAGGAGTGAAACGGTGAGTTTTTTGTATTTTATTTCAAAGAATTTTTCGGTGTTTGTGTTTATTTCTTTTACAGATTAGTAATGGGGAGTCTCATAGATGCCTTCCATTACTAATCTAGGGCTTAGTGGCAGCTGTGAGCTGTCATTTACTTCTAATATTAACTTCATTGACACTGCACCAAGGCAACCGGGAAGAGATGGGTAAAATGCCGGGATTGTCGGATCTAATGGATGCGACAATTCTGAGTGCCTGCAGACTGCTATTTTTAGGCTGGGAGGGGCCCAATAACCATGGGTCTCCCCAGTCTGAGAATACCAGCCCCCAGGTGTTGGCTTTATCATGGTTGGGTATCAAAATTGGGGGGGCAGTACGGCATTATTTAAAATTATTTAGGACACATGGGGTCCCTCTTATTTTGAGACACAGCCAAGATAATCAGATGGCTGCAGCCTATAGCCATATGCTTTATCTGTGCTGGGTGTCATAATATGGGGGGACCCTACACCAATTTTTTTATTTATTTTTACGCCACTATAAAGGCGCAAACAGCATCTGTGATTCCACGGGACACGCTGTCACACAGGGTGGAAGCGCGGTCTGACTGCAACCAGAGACTTTGGGACTGCCGGTGGATGGGGGAAGCAGCGCACATGTGTGACGCCCTGGCGCCACCAGGTGGTCACAGAGGAGCACTACACCCCACACAACACCATGCCACACCAGGTTCAATCTTCCAAAAAATCCTAGCCACCACCCTCAGGGTAGGAAGGACACACCAGTGGGCAGGACCAGGCGGATTGGGAGCGCCCACCTCTTGAGGTCTTGAGGATCCGGGGGCGGGAACACAGTAGTAAAAGTTTGGAGTCTAAAAACTCCTGGAGGTCAAGTGGAGAGGAGTCTGTGACAGTGACAGACTGTGGAGGTCAAGGCTGTGCCTAGTGGAGGGTAGCCAGGGTAGTGGCCCTGGTCTACTGGCTAGGTGGCAAGCAGTGGACCGTATCCAAAGGCGACGGGAGTCCGGTGGTGGGAAATCCAAAGTGGACCGGGACAGGGTTGGAGCCCAGGAGCAAGGTTCCAGACGTTGTTCCAGAAGTGTTAGCCCAGATAGAGCAAAACGGCAGCCCACCGTGGGGGATAGGGTATCCAAAAACACCCACTGAGATCCCAAGGGTCAGTTTTCGCGGGCACGACTCCCAACCACAACAGTACCGGGGGTGTACTTTCCCGTTCCATATGGAGTCGTCCAAAATTGAGAAAATTACAGAGTGACAGAGGAAGGGACATCGATACACCAGCCAGGTGTGGTCCCCGAGTACACCCGGACGTGGCAGCTGGCCACTGACACTTTGGTTTACCAACAGACTTGTGTGCAATTATTCAACAGTGAGTACACCAACATTCTCCGGTCCTGCCCGGCGCGCCACCTCCGGCCTACATCACTCCCCGTGTCCTGGACACTGAGCCCCGGGGCATCCACCCCTACCCACGGAGGGGTTAAATAACCAGCTGCCACTCCATCGCCCCCGGGTGCTTTCTAACAGCAGCGGTGGTACTCCACATTACCATACACCGTGGGTGGCGTCACGAAGTATCCACAGCAATCCCCGTACATATACGCCCCCTTTTTATTTGAGTGTCCACGCGACCCCCGGGTCCGGAGACCCCTCGAGCCACTGCGCATCTGGATCCGAGCAGCCCGTCTGCTGACGTGGGTGCGGCACACATGCATAAAGGTAATGAGCGACCTCGGAAATAGTGTTACAGCCACGTGGAGACTGGTAAGTATAATGCGTCTGCTCTTATTCCCCTAGCCTTTTCTACCACCATTTTAAAAACTTGTATGGGGATCGGTGTCCAACCAGATATCTGGAATTAATTCCAGGTCTGAGCCGGGTTTTTTTTTTTTTTTTTTAAATCTGGTTGGATTCCGCCGATTCCAGATTTTTGCGGGTTTGCCCACAACTAATCAGGATCAGACAGGCAGCGTGCATGAGCAACAGCATGTGCTGTAACTTTCCCTTCGGCCACCTAAGTCCTGTTTTGCAGAAAGTCTCTTCTCACCTAGTGACGTGGGAGTCACATCGTAACAGTATACTGCAGGAGTGGTCAATTAATTTTCCCGAGGCGCAATGTGAGTCGGTGACTGGTATGGACGACTGAACCTATAGGCTGCAATAAATTCTGTTCAATATTAATATTAAGTATTTTTTTATATTAATATTCATTGTATCACTTAATATTGACCAGAATTAAGTGTGCTGACATCCTCCTACATACAGTATGAGCCCACACAGCCCCTGATATACAGCATAATCCATCAAATAGCTCCCTATACACAGGATAAGCCCTCACACAGCCCTCTATATGCAGTATGAACTACCACATAGCTCCCCTACATACAGTATGAACCCCACAGAGCCCCCTACATACAGTATGAGCTCCCCGCATAGCCTCTCTATATACAGTATGAGCCCCACATAGCCTCTCTATATACAGTATAAGCCTGCACACAGCCCCCTACATACAGTATGAGCCCCCACATAGCCTCTCTACATAAAGTATGAGCCCACATATAGCCCCCATATACAGAATGAGCCCCCATATTTCCCCTTCATATATAATATGAACCCCCACATAGCCCCTCTACATACAGTATGAACTCCCAGATAACCCCTCCATATTCAATATGAGCCCCTACATAGTCCCTATATACAATGTGAGCCCCCATATTTCCCCTAGATATATAATGTGAACTCCAACATAGGCCCTCTATATACCTATATACAGTGTGAGACCCCACATAGCCCATCTTTGTATAATTTGAGCCCCCACATAGCCCCTCTGTGTACAATGTGAGCCCCCACCTAGCCCCTCTGTGTACAATGTGAGCCCCCACATAGCCCCTCTATATACAGTGTGAGCCCCCACAAAGCCCCTCCATGTACAGTGTGAACCCCCCAGTCTCCTAAATACAGTGTGAGCCCTCACACAGCTTGCTAAATACTACATGATCCTCAATTAGCTTCTTAAATACACTGAACCCCACATAGCCTCATATATACAGCATGAGCCCCCACACAGCCGCCTATATACAGGATAAGCAACAACATAGCCTCCTTATTACAGTATAAGCCCCACATAGCCCCCTGTATACAGTATGAGCCCTACATAGCCTCCTATATACATTATGAGCCAACATAGCCTCCTATATACATTATGAGCCCACATAGCCTCCTATAAACACTATGAGTCCTACATAGCTTCCTATATACAATATGAACCCACACATGACTTCCTATATATAGTATGAGCCCCCACGTAGCCCCCTATAAATAGTATGAGCCCCACATAGCTTCCTAAATGCAGTATGAGCCATACATAAACTTCTATATACATTATGAGCCTCATATTACTGTCTTTTTACAGTGCTAAGATATAAGTTAATAGTGCCTTTGATGGGGAAAAATGCAGCAGCAATCAATTATAATATCACCCTGCTGCATCAGTCATGATCTGTTTTAGTACTAATCTGTTCCATTTGACCCCCTAAATGCCATTATCAATTGTGAAAGTGGCTTCAAGATGGTTATCTTATCGGCACCAAACGATCACAAGTCCCATAGTTCCTATGGGAATTCGAGGTCAAATAATGGTCTTTTGAGGTGGCTTGTAAGGTCCTGCCATAAGCAAACTCTAACAGGCCATGCCAGTGTAAAACAGACTGGATTTTGTGCCCTGCAATACAGAAGTATTGCAGTGTATATGACATGCAGCCAAAGAAAACCTGTAAAAAAAAATAAGTTTAATAAATTTTGTAATAAAAGATGAAAATAAACCCACAAAGAGAAAATCACATAAAACTGTTTTGCCATTAAAATGTGAAAACCGAAATGCTACATAAATACACATAATTGGTATAGGTGTGTCTGGAATGACAAAAACTATAAAACCGTTAGCTTTTGCTTGGACCTGTCCCGCCCACAGCCATTACTCAGTCATGGGTACGGGATTGAAATAGACCAGGTGAGTGCTGCTAAGAGCAGTTCTACTATTCATATGTGAGGCCGTATGGCACATTTTATAAAAATATTTTAGTGTAGGACTGCCCCAAATGAGATTTGCCATGACGTGGCGGGGTAGCTCAAGAAATTGCAATTTTTTGCCAAAAATCTCAAAATGTTTATAATAAGTACAGTTTGGAATTTTTAGTGCTGAAGTGCACATTTAGTGCTGGCTTTTTGTTTTTTCTTCATTATTTATCCCATGCAGTAAACACTGTATTAAAATAAAGGTAAAAAAAATATAGCCTTTTTTTATCATATTGAGTTGACACAAAAAAGTGTAATAAAAAATGATCAAAAAGCCATCTGAAAAAATAGTGTTACTGAAAATGTCCTCATTTGGCTATGTTGGTGAAAAATTAAAAAAGTTACGGCTCTCAGAATATGACAATGCAAATACAAACCTGTTTTTGTAAAATATTGTATATCTAAATCAGGCACGACCGTGATTGTACTGACACGAAGAAGAAATCTATTATCACTTTTATCACATACTGAACTTTGTAAAAAAAAATCTCACTTGCTGTTTCTTGTTTATTCTGCGTCCAAAAAAATTCAAATGAAAAGCAATCAATAAATGTTATGTACCCACAATATGTTTTCACATACTGTATAGCCTATATAATATCTCAAAAACAACGGAGTCATATTCCAGGATTGTCAATATAAAATATTATCTTTAATAAACATTCATAAAATTAAAAAAATGTACAAGTAATAAAAATATAAACAGGGGAAGATAAAGTGCAGGAAGGAGGGCAAGCATGTACCACGGAAAATAGAGGTAATCTGGGAGCACAGATCGATAGATCTATATTGCACAAACCCATAAAGAAAGTAGTGTGAGGTAGCAGCGTTGCTTGGGCAAAAACATGAGGCAGTGAGGCAGCAGCGTGTTCACACCAACAGTCTATTTATTGTTGCAGCATAAATAGATCCAATTTCCCACTGTCAAAGTCTCTTCCGGATCACAGCCGGTGCATATAGACAAATTCTTTGCATCAAAAAGTCTTGTTACCTTAGGACCCCGATAACCGCAGGGATCTGTGTAAGGTTCTCCTAGGCTCACACTCTTGGCCTGTGTTCACTCCACACAGAGCCAGCCCAGCTCACACGGCGTGTGTTAGCTTCACCAAGCCTGGCTCTCAACTGAGACACACCCTGCTGTGCTCTGCATGATTTTAAATGAAAATGCCGGACATGAGGATTGCTACAAAACCTGGACTGGGAGGAGGGATCTGTCTCCCTGTTACCCTTTGTGCTATACTCCCAGTAATAACTAAAGCAAACTCAGAGTGTTTCCAGACACATTCTGGGGGACACATAGCGGTCTTCAAATATTACCCCTGTCACTGCCTCACATATCCCCCCCCTCAGTTCAAACGGGCGGGGTTGAACTTTTGCCAACATACAGGGACCTCTGGACAGGGCATCCGCATTGCCCTGCAACCTACCAGCCCGGTGTTCCACAGAAAAGTGAAAGTTCTGCAAGGAGAGAAACCACCTGGTGACTCTAGCATTTCTCTCCTTAGCATTCCTCATCCAGACCAAAGGGGAGTGGTCTGTCACCAGGCGAAAGTGTCACCCCAGCAGGTAGTAGCTGTCACGCTTCCCGGTCCCCTGGTCCCGTTCTCCGGTCACCGTGGCCCGCTCCCCGCTCCCCGGCGGCGTCCCCTGCTCACCACTCCGGTCCCGGCCTCTTCGTCCCCGCCTGCGGCCCCCATGCGTCCAGCTCCCCGCTCCCGGCGCTCCTCTGCGACGTGGGACTCCCAGCCGGGCGCTCCTGCTTCCTCCTCACCGCTTCCTGGACTGGCTTCTGGTACACGGGCCTCGCGCATGCGCATTAGGGCGCGCGCGCGGTCATTGACCCTTTCTTGAAGGGCCAGCACCCAGAAACAGGATATTGCATAGACAGGTACAGGGTATATAAGGTTTCTCTTTCCTGGTGGGCGGGGCCTGTTCTACGTGTTTAGCAAGCTAATGTTCAGGTCCCCTATTGCTTTGCCTTGTGCTTTGCCTGCATTAACCCTGTCCTGTCTCGTAGAGCCTGTCCTGCCACGCCAGCCGCTCCGAACCACGCTCATTCCTGTACCCTGACGGTGACTTCGGCGGATGTTCCACCATCTCTGCAGCTCCGCCAGTCTCCAGTCCCTGGCTCCGTTTGGTGACCCGTTCCATCGCTCAGCAAGTTCCGGATCCCGCCTGACCTTACCACCTGGCCTCGGACTCTGAGCCTCGTCACCCGGACCACCGTCCAGAACTCCGTCCACCTTTCCTGCTCCCCTACAGACTGTCCGGCTACCAATAGTGCTTCGGCTGCCGTGCACCCAGACCCTCTGGCGGGGTGACCTGCCTGGCTGCCTCCTCAAGAGAAACCGGTGTACGGTCCAGAGGTTCCACCACCCGGACGTTACAGCTAGAACAGGCCATGGATCCCGCCGAAGCACTAGCGGCCCTGCAGCAGAAACTCACACGACAGCGCGAGACCCAGACCCGCATGCTGAACTTCATGACTTCTGTGGATGCCCGTCTGAACGCGCTGCAAGCAGCGGCCACGCCTGTGGCATCTCGGGATTCCACTGCACAATCCACGTCCGCAGCTCCCGTGGCAACCTCCTCGGATGCTTCCAAGCTTCGTTTGGCCTCACCACCCCGGTACGCTGGAGATCCCAAGACCTGCAGGGGATTTATAAACCAATGCTCTCTCCATTTTCAGCTGCTGCCGCACCTTTTTGCCTCCGACCAAGCCAAGGTTGCGTTCATGATGTCCCATCTAGAGGGAGAGGCACTGGCCTGGATGAACCCCTTATGGGAGAAGGAGGATCCGGTGACCACTGATATCCAGGACTTCCTGCAGGCTTTCCGTAACACCTTTGACGAGCCTGGACGCACCGCCGCCTCTGCTTCATCCCTCCTCCGGCTACGTCAAGGGACTCTGATGGTGGGCCAATATGCTATTCGTTTCCGCACCTTGGCCTCGGAACTCGGGTGGAACAACGAGGCCCTAACCGCCGCCTTCTGGGAAGGACTCTCGGCTCGCATTAAAGATGAGCTGGCTGGTCGTGACGTGCCTTCTACCCTGGATGCCCTGATTGCTCTGGCGACTCGCGTGGATCTTCGCTTTCAGGAACGATCCAAATAGGTGTCCCGCGAGAGGCGTCCAATACGGCACTCCTCCCCACCACAGAAGTCCACCGCTCCTCAGTCGGCGTCCCCTGGCGCGTCTACCTACGAGCCCATGCAGATTGACCGCCTGAGGCAGTCGGAGCAACGCCGAGCAGAACGACTAGCAAAGGGTCTCTGCTTCTACTGCGGTGATGGTTCCCACCTGCTACGCTCTTGTCCCGAGAAGCCTGGAAACTCCAAAGCCTAGGCTTGGTAGGAGAGGCTACCCTAGGTGCTGGGACACTCTCAGACTCCGTTACCTGGACTATTCAAGTCACTACAGAAGAGACCCGGTTCACGGCAGAGGCGTATCTTGATTCCGGAGCAGCAGGCAACTTCATCCAGCAGGCCACGGTGGATAAGTACCAGGTGCCGGTCCTCCCACTAGAGAAACCGCTGGTGATCGCCTCTGTGGATGGGAGACCCCTCTCTGACACCGTCTCACTGATCACCAAGCCTGTGGAAGTACGGATCGGTGCTCTGCACACCGAGAAGATCACCTTCTACGTCCTCCCGCATATGTCTCATCAGATCCTGCTGGGACTCCCATGGTTACGGACACATGAACCGTCGGTCAGCTGGAGTACAGGTGAAATCACCCGATGGGGCCCCTCGTGCCACGAGAGATGTCTGAAAACCATCCAGCCCGTTCGACGCTCTCCGGTTCCAGAGTCTCTACCAGGACTGCCTTCTGCCTACTGGTCCTTCTTGGACGTTTTTGATAAAAAAGAGTCAGAGGTACTACCGCCTCATCGTCCCTACGACTGCGCCATCGATTTACTGCCAGGAACCACGCCTCCTAGAGGAAGAATATACCCCTTGTCCCCTGCGGAAACACGAGCTATGTCTGCCTATATTACCGAGAGCCTGGCAAAGGGGTTCATTCGGAGGTCCTCATCCCCTGCCGGAGCAGGGTTTTTCTTCGTCAAGAAAAAGGAAGGTGATCTGCGCCCTTGCATCGACTACCGGGGTTTAAACCAGATCACCGTAAAGAACAAATACCCTCTGCCGCTTATCCCCGAACTATTCGATCGGCTCCGAGGAGCCCGTGTATTCACCAAGTTGGACCTCCGTGGGGCTTATAACCTGGTTCGCATTCGCTCTGGAGACGAATGGAAAACCGCATTCAACACTCGAGATGGGCACTACGAGTATTGTGTCATGCCCTTTGGTCTGTGTAATGCTCCGGCAGTCTTCCAAGAACTGGTGAACGACGTGTTCAGGGACCTCCTCTATGTCTGTGTCGTGGTATATCTTGATGACATCCTGGTCTTCTCTCCGGATCTACAGACCCACAGAGAAAACGTGCAGCTAGTTCTCCAGAGGCTTAGAGAAAACCGTCTGTACGCCAAGTACGAGAAATGCATCTTTGAGAAGTCGTCTCTTCCCTTCCTGGGTTATGTAATCTCGGACACTGGCCTGCAGATGGACCCAGAGAAAGTGTCTGCCATCATCAACTGGCCTCCTCCTTCCGGACTGAAGGCTATCCAACGCTTTCTCGGCTTTGCGAACTATTATCGGCAATTCATCCCGCATTTCTCTGCCTTGACTGCGCCTCTCTCTGCCTTGACTAAGAAAGGAGCTAATCCTAAGGACTGGCCCCCGGCGGCCGATGCCGCGTTCTGCTCCTTGAAACAGGCGTTTGCCTCTTCCCCAGTTCTCCATCGCCCTGAATTGAACCGACAGTTCACCTTGGAGGTGGATGCCTCTTCCTCAGGAGCCGGGGCAGTGTTGATGCAGAACTCCCCCTCCGGCAAGATGGTCACTTGTGGATTCTTCTCCAAGAGCTTCTCGGCACCCGAACGCAACTACACCATCGGGGATCGAGAGCTACTGGCCGTGAAGCTTGCCTTGGAGGAATGGCGCTACCTCTTGGAGGCAGCAGTATTTCCTGTAATCATATACACGGACCACAAGAATCTGGAGTACCTGCAGTCAGCCCAAAGACTGAACCCACGACAAGCCCGCTGGTCCTTGTTTTTTGCTCGATTTGACTTCCAACTCCATTTTCGACCTGCGGACAAGAACGTGCGGGCAGACGCTTTGTCCAGGTCCTTCGTGCCCGTGGAGTTGGAGGAGGAGACGATCCAGCCCATCATCAACCCCAGCAAAATCATTCCGGTGAATCCTGTCGCTTTAACTCAGATACCCCCTGGGAAAACCTATGTCTCAGATACTGACAGACAGAGAGTCCTGCACTGGGGCCATGCCTCGAAGATCGCCGGTCATGCTGGTCAGAAGAAGACTTGGAGTACGATTGTCCGTCACTACTGGTGGCCGTCCCTCCGTAAAGATGTCACATCCTTCGTCTCAGCCTGTCCGTCCTGTGCCCGGAACAAGACACCCAAGAACCTACCATATGGACGTCTCCTGCCTCTGCCCATTCCTTCTGTTCCGTGGCAACATATCGCAATGGACTTCATTACGGACTTACCCTTATCCTCCGGACACACAGTCATATGGGTTGTGGTGGACCGTTTCTCAAAAATGGCTCACTTCATTCCCATGGCCGGGCTGCCCTCTGCCCAGGAGCTAGCTGACTCCTTCATCCAACATATATTCCGATTGCATGGCTTTCCCGCACACATTGTGTCCGACAGAGGAACTCAGTTTACCTCACGCTTCTGGAGGGCCCTCTGCAAACATCTGGGAGTATCTCTGGACTTTTCTTCGGCCTACCATCCTCAGTCGAATGGGCAAGTGGAGCGGGTCAATCAAATCCTGACCTCCTTCCTGCGCCACTACGTTAATGCCCATCACGATGACTGGTCCACGCTTCTTCCTTGGGCTGAGTTCTCCCACAACCATCACATCAGCGAGTCCACCTCCAGCTCTCCATTCCGAGTCGTTTACGGACTTCAGCCTTCTGTTCCATTGCCAGTATCCTCGGCTTCCGATGTCCCCGCAGCAGATGCTCTGGTCCAGGACTTCTCAGCCATATGGAGCTCTGTCAAGACCTCCCTTGAGCGTGCTTCTTTGCGGATGAAGAGACATGCGGACAAAAGGTGCCTGGATCCCCCGTGTTTCTCCCCTGGTGATCTGGTCTGGCTTGCATCCAAGTATGTCCGATTGAAGTTGCCATCGTACAAGTTGGGTCCTCATTACATCGGGCCGTTTAAAGTCATCAGCAGGATCAATGCAGTCTCCTACAAGCTGCAGCTCCCGGCCACGATGCGGATACCCAACTCTTTCCATGTCTCCTTGCTCAAGCCTGTTGTCCTTGGTCCCTTCTCCGCTGATGCCGGTACTGCTCCTCCTCCCATCGCTGACGATGACATCTATGCGGTAAGGGATATCGTGGCCATGAAGACCGTACGAGGTCGGCAGTATTTCCTGGTGGACTGGGCGGGTTATGGTCCCGAGGATCGGTCCTGGGAGCCCCGGGAGAATGTTGGCACTCCTCTGATTCGTGCCTTCTTGTCCCGCTTGCGGGGGGGGGGGGCGTGGGGGAGGGGGTACTGTCACGCTTCCCGGTCCCCTGGTCCCGTTCTCCGGTCCCCGTGGCCCGCTCCCCGCTCCCCGGCGGCGTCCCCTGCTCACCACTCCGGTCCCGGCCTCTTCGTCTCCGCCTGCGGCCCCCATGCGTCCAGCTCCCCGCTCCCAGCGCTCCTCTGCGACGTGGGACTCCCAGCCGGGCGCTCCTGCTTCCTCCTCACCGCTTCCTGGACTGGCTTCTGGTACACGGGCCTCGCGCATGCGCATTAGGGCGCGCGCGCGGTCATTGACCCTTTCTTAAAGGGCCAGCACCCAGAAACAGGATATTGCATAGACAGGTACAGGGTATATAAGGTTTCTCTTTCCTGGTGGGCGGGGCCTGTTCTACGTGTTTAGCAAGCTAGTGTTCAGGTCCCCTATTGCTTTGCCTTGTGCTTTGCCTGCATTAAGCCTGTCCTGTCTCGTAGAGCCTGTCCTGCCACGCCAGCCGCTCCGAACCACGCTCATTCCTGTACCCTGACGGTGACTTCGGCGGATGTTCCACCATCTCTGCAGCTCCGCCAGTCTCCAGTCCCTGGCTCCGTTTGGTGACCCGTTCCATCGCTCAGCAAGTTCCGGATCCCGCCTGACCTTACCACCTGGCCTCGGACTTTGAGCCTCGTCACCCGGACCACCGTCCAGAACTCCGTCCACCTTTCCTGCTCCCCTACGGACTGTCCGGCTACCAATAGTGCTTCGGCTGCCGTGCACCCAGACCCTCTGGCGGGGTGACCTGCCTGGCTGCCTCCTCAAGAGAAACCGGTGTACGGTCCAGAGGTTCCACCACCCGGACGTTACAGTAGCGTAGGGATTCCAGAGCCCATTTTATGGCCAGGCACTCCTTCTCCACTATGCTATAGTTCTTCTCTGCCGGGGTGAGTTTTCTACTCAAATAGGTGACCGGGTGCTCTTCTCCATCTACCTCCTGGGACAGAACCGCACCCAGACCCACCTCAGAGGCATCTGCCTGTACTATAAACTCCTTTTGAAAGTCAGGGTTGACAAGGACAGGCTGACCACATAGGACAACCTTTAGCACCTGAAAGGCTTCCTCTGCTTGTGTATTCCAGTGGACCATGACCGACTTCTTCCCTTTTAAAAGATCGGACAAAGGCGCCGACCGTCCAGCAAAATTGGGTCTGAATCGCCGGTAATACCCCATTATACCCAGAAAGGCTCTTACCTGTTTTGTGGTAAGGGGACGAGGCCAGTTTTGAATGGCTTCGATTATGTTTACTTGTGGCTTGATAACCCCTTGGCCTATCACATACCCCAAGTAACGGGCTTCTTTGAGGCCCATAGCACATTTGCTTGGATTCGCCGTCAGACCAGCAGCTCTGAGCGAATCCACTACCGCTTGTACCTGAGATAAGTGGGTGCTCCAGTCACTGCTATAGATGATGATGTCATCCAAATATGCGGAGGCATATGGTTGATGGGGTTCTAACACTATGTCCATTAATCTCTGAAACGTGGCCGGAGCCCCATGTAAACCAAATGGCAAGACGACATAGTGATAGAGCCCCCCTGGCGTGACAAAAGCGGTCTTTTCTTTTGCCGCCTCTGTCAGCGGCACCTGCCAGTAACCTTTAGTGAGATCGAGAGTCGTGAAGTACTGGGCCCGTCCCAGTCTCTCTATCAGCTCGTCGACCCTGGGCATGGGATACATATCAAACTTCGATACCTCATTTAACTTTCGGAAGTCATTACAGAATCTTAAAGAACCGTCTGGTTTCGGGATCAGCACAATGGGACTGGCCCATTCGCTCGTGGATTTTTCAATAACCCCTAGTTGGAGCATCTTTTTTACCTCCTCCGCAATGGCTTGCCTACGAGCCTCTGGTACCCGGTATGGCCTCAGGCGTACCCTTACTTGAGGCTCGGTGACAATATCATGGTGGATTACGGTTGTTCGGCCGGGTAGGCTTGAGAACACATCCGTATTTCGCTGCACTAATCTCCGAGACTCCCGTCTCTGCTGTTTTGAGAGAGAATCCCCTATCCTCACTCCCAATTCATCATCAGGGGACTCCTCCTTTGTTGTTGTCAAGGCACCTGAAAAGGTTAGGTCCAACGTTACGTCAGCCACCATACATTCCCTGTCTTTCCACGCCTTCAGCAGGTTTACATGGTAGATTTGCTCTGGTTTTCTTCTACCTGGCTGATACACCTTATAGTTTACTTCCCCCACTTTCTCCCGGATCTCATAGGGACCTTGCCATTTGGCTAAGAACTTACTTTCTGCAGTAGGTATTAGGACTAAGACACGATCTCCCGGTTTAAAAGACCTGATGGAGGCCTTTCTATTATACTGAGTACTTTGGGCTGCCTGAGCATCCAGCAAATGCTCTTTAACAATGGGCATTATTGCCGTGATACGATCCTGCATACCCATAACGTATTCCACTGTGCTTTTGTGAGGCGTGGGCTCCTGTTCCCAAGTTTCCTTAACTATATCCAGCAGTCCCCGCGGATGTCTGCCATACAGTAACTCAAATGGCGAGAACCCGGTGGAAGATTGTGGGACCTCGCGGATAGCGAACATTAAATAGGGCAATAACATGTCCCAATCTTTCCCCTCTTTGGAGACCACCTTTTTCAACATAGCCTTTAGAGTTTTATTAAAACGTTCCACTAGACCATCAGTCTGGGGATGGTACACTGACGTGCGTAGCTGCTTGATCTGGAGGAGTTTGCACAGTTCCTTTGTAATTTTAGACATAAAGGGAGTGCCCTGATCGGTCAGGATTTCTTTGGGTAACCCCACGCGACAGAACATAGCAAACAACTCCCGAGCAATAAGCCTCGCCGAGGTGTGACGTAGTGGAATGGCCTCCGGATAACGTGTCGCGTAATCCATCACTACCAGGATGTGCTGGTGACCACGGGCTGATTTTACAATGGGTCCGATCAGATCCATAGCAATCCGCTCAAAAGGCACCTCTATAATGGGTAAAGGTATCAGAGGACTACGGAAACGGTGCGTTGGTGCGGTCAACTGATAAACTGGGCAGGACTCACAGAACCTCTTAATTTCTGCGCCGACCCCTGGCCAGTAAAACCGCTGAAACATGCGTTCCCGCGTTTTCTCTTCACCTAGGTGCCCACTCATTAGGTGGTTATGAGCCAATTCCAAGGTCTGACGGCGGTACGGCTGAGGGACCACCAACTGTTCCACTATTTCCCCCCGGATTGTATCAACCCGATAGAGCAACTCTCGCTTTAGAGCCATGTAGGGAGTTTCCAGCCTGGCACCAGGCCGCTGGGGTACCACATTAATTACCTGTACATTTCCACGTCCAGGAGCCAATGTGGGGTCCCGGAGCTGTGATGTTCCGAAATTATCTGGAGACACGTTCAACTCCGGGATTGCCTCGGGTGGCTCAACCTCTCCTGCCATTACCTCTAGGGGGAACCTGGCAGGGTTACACTCTGTCCCTATACTGGTGACCCCAACGGCAGGTATCCCTGAGTCGGGATCGTCCGGCTCAGGGCCTGGTTCAATCATACACCTCGGAGGGCTAGGTCGCCTCCCACATAATGTCCAGAACAGGGGCAAGTCTCTTCCCAAAATAACAGCATATGGAAGTCTTTTCATCACCCCCACTTCATGTTGAACCTCTCCACACGAGGTAGCAATGGTGACCGTTTCCATAGGGTATTCACGTAGGTCTCCATGAATACAAAGTACCCCTACTTTATGTCCCGTAGGGTTTTCCCCGGAGACCAAAGAGGCATGTACAAGAGTCACTAAACTTCCTGAGTCCAACAAAGCCTCTGCTGTATAGCCATTAACACGTACTTTGCAGAGATGGGGCTCCTCCCCCATAGTAACAGTGCTTACGGTACAAAGAGTATGGGCATACATTGATACCCGGCGAGCGTACCGGCAGTCCATGGGTTCTGATGTGAGTGGGCACTGTGCCATCACATGCCCGAGCTGATGGCACCGCCAGCACATAACAGCAGAAGTGTCCCTGTTTCGGGTGTCTGACTTTGGGGAACCGGGACTCCTGCTGACCTTAGTCTGGGGTTTACTCTCTGCCGGGGCTGAAGACGGGGCAGCACCCGAGGAGGGACGGGAGTCTTTTACCAACTGTGAAGGGGGCGTATCCCTACGGAGTGCCCGCCGTGAAGCAGAGTCCCGGACCAACTCCTGGGTAGCTGTGTAGCGTTCCACCAAATTCACTAGCTGGTCTAGGGTACCGTGGTCCCCCTGTCCCACCCACCATAGAATGGGGGCTGGCAAAGTCCGCACAAACCGTTCAATCACCACCCGCTCAATCATCTGTCCGGGGTTCAAGGTCTCCGGCTGCAGCCATTTTTTTTACAAGGTCCAGTAAGACATGGGCCTGTGAGCGTGCAGGTTTTCCCTCCTCAAAGGACCACTGATTCACTCGTTGGGCCCGGAGATAAGTGTTAACCCCCATTCGTGCAAGGATCTCACCTTTCAGTGTGCCATAGTCCTTGGCATCCTCCGTGCTGAGATCCAGGTAGGCTTTTTGGGGTTCACCTACCAAGAACGGGGCCACGACATCAGTCTAACGGTCGATAGACAATTTCTCTCGCTCAGCGGTCCTCTCAAACACGGAGAGAAAGGCTTCTGGGTCATCCTCTGCACTCATCCTCGTAAGTGCTGCCCTTACTCTGTCCTGGGCCGCAGGAAGGACTGGATGAGCTGGAGTTACCGCTGGGAGTGCTTCTCGCAGAGCAGAAAGCTGCTTAGCCAACAAGCTGTTTGTCTCCAGTTGCTGAACGAACGCCCGCTGGAGCTGGACATTGGTTTGTTGCTGCTGAGCATTAGCCTGGGCCAGCTGCTTTACAAGATCCTCCATAGTGGCTGCTGAGTTAAACTGTAATTTTGCAGGCTTGATCATAAACATGTGAAAACTGGGTTGTTGCCCCTAGCAACCAGGCTGCAACGCCTGTAAGCTTCGTGGACCCGCCGATCCACCGCAAACAGTCAGTGAAAAAAAAAAAATTCCTTTTTTTTTTTTTTTTCCGGGTAAGTACCTCTTAGGCCATTGCCCTTAGCAACCAGGCTGCCATGCCCGCATTCTCCACCATAATGTGAGGTAGCAGCGTTGCTTGGGCGAAAACGTGAGGCAGTGAGGCAGCAGCGTGTTCACACCAACAGTCTATTTATTGTTGCAGCATAAATAGATCCAATTTCCCACTGTCAAAGTCTCTTCCGGATCACAGCCGGTGCATATAGACAAATTCTTTGCATCAAAAAGTCTTGTTACCTTAGGACCCCGTTAACCACAGGGATCTGTGTAAGGTTCTCCTAGGCTCACACTCTTGGCCTGTGTTCACTCCACACAGAGCCAGCCCAGCTCACACGGCGTGTGTTAGCTTCACCAAGCCTGGCTCTCAACTGAGACACACCCTGCTGTGCTCTGCATGATTTTAAACGAAAATGCCGGACATGAGGATTGCTACAAAACCTGGACTGGGAGGAGGGATCTGTCTCCCTGTTACCCTTTGTGCTATACTCCCAGGAATAGCTATAGCAAACTCAGAGGGTTTCCAGACACATTCTGGGGGACACATAGCGGTCTTCAAATATTACCCCTGTCACTGCCTCACAGTAGTTGGATAGAAAAGTGCAGATATAAATATGTTAAATTAATAATATTGCACTATACCACATACGTTAGGGGAAGGCTATGCCTATAAGTAACAAACACATATATTTTTATACAGTCATATGAAAAAGTTTGGGCACCCCTATTAATGTTAACCTTTTTTCTTTATAACACTTTGGGGTTTTGCAACAGCTATTTCAGTTTCATATATCTAATAACTGATGGACTGAGTAACATTTCTGGATTGAAATGAGGTTTATTGTACTAACAGAAAATGTGCAATCCGCATTTAAACAACATTTGACCGGTGCAAAAGTATGGGCACCCTTATCAATTTCTTGATTTGAACACTCCTAACTACTTTTTACTGACTTACTAAAGCACTAAATTAGTTTTGTAACCTCATTGAGCTTTGAACTTCATAGGCAGGTGTATCCAATAATGCGAAAAGGTATTTAAGGTGGCCACTTGCAAGTTGTTCTCCTATTTGAATCTCCTATGAAGAGTGGCATCATGGGCTCCTCAATACAACTCTCAAATGATCTGAAAACAAAGATTATTCAACATAGTTGTTCAGGGGAAGGATACAAAAAGTTGTCTCAGAGATTTAAACTGTCAGTTTCCACTGTGAGGAACATAGTAAGGAAATGGAAGAACACAGGTACAGTTCTTGTTAAGCCCAGAAGTGGCAGGCCAAGAAACATTATCAGAAAGGCAGAGAAGAAGAATGGTGAGAACAGTCAAGGACAATCCACAGACCACCTCCAAAGACCTGCAGCATCATCTTGCTGCAGATGGTGTCAATGTGCATCGGTCAACAATACAGCGCACGTTGCACAAGGAGAAGCTGTATGAGAGAGTGATTCAAAAGAAGTCGTTTCTGCAAGCACGCCACAAACAGAGTCGCCTGAGGTATGCAAAAGCACATTTGGACAAGCCAGTTACATTTTGGAAGAAGGTCCTGTGGACTGATGAAACAAAGATTGAGTTGTTTGGTCATACAAAAAGGCGTTATGCATGGAGGCAAAAAAACATTCCAAGAAAAGCACTTGCTACCCACAGTAAATTTTGGTGGAGGTTCCATCATGCTTTGGGGCTGTGTGGTCAATGCCGGCACCGGGAATCTTGTTAAAGTTGAGGGTCGCATGGATTCAACTCAGTATCAGCAGATTCTTGACAATAATGTGCAAGAATCAGTGACGAAGTTGAAGTTATGCAGGGGATGGATATTTCAGCAAGACAATGATCCAAAACACCGCTCCAAATCTACTCAGGCATTCATGCAGAGGAACAATTACAATGTTCTGGAATGGCCATCCCAGTCCCCAGACCTAAATATCATTGAACATCTGTGGGATTATTTGAAGCGGCTTTCCATGCTCGGCGACCATGAAACTTAACTGAACTGGAATTGTTTTGTAAACAGGAATGGTCAAATCTACCTTCATCCAGATCCAGGAACTCATTAAAGGCTACAGAAAGCGACTAGAGGCTATGATTTTTGCAAAAGGAGGATCTACAAAATATTAATGTCACTTTTATGTTGAGGTGCCCATACTTTTGCACCAGTCAAATTTTGTTTAAATGCGGATTGCACATTTTCTGTTAGTACAATAAACCTCATTTCAATCCAGAAATATTACTCAGTCCATCAGTTATTAGATATATGACACTGAATTAGCTGTTGCAAAAACTCAAATTGTTACAAAGAAAAAAGGTTAACATTAATAGGGGTGCCCAAACTTTTTCATATGACTGTATAGCCCCACACCCTAACAAAGGTAAAGATATATTATAATGTCCAATGTGGTATCCGGTATGAACTACATAGGTAGTTGTATAGTAGGTAATGTGATATCAACCACAAGGGGGCAGTTTACATGCAGTGACATAACGATAGATCTTGCTCACCCATAGTAACGATTCCAGCTGGTAAATGCTGTCCAGGGGCCCCAACGCGCGTTTCGCGTTGGGCTTCCTCGGGGGGCCATACAGAAGCTGTGTTTCAGGGGCTATATATAGCCCGATATACCCGTGGGATGAATATCGCTGGTAGCACATGCTATTTAAAGATAGGGGTTTTTTACAGAAACAGGGTACAGCTATGGGAGCGGTATGTGCCCCATCTTATGCTAACCTCTTCCTGGGTCTATGGGAGAGGGGCATTTTTGATGGGGCTAGTGCCGCTCCCCAAGTACAAGGACGGTACAGATACATCGATGATGTACTGTTCATCTGGCAAGGATCACAACATGACCTACATACCTTTATGACTGGATTGAACTGCAATGGCTCCAACATTAGACTCACTTATAAATTTGACAAACGGGAGATTGACTTCCTTGACATTAAGATTCTGGTGCAGGATGATGGTTCAGTTCAGACCAATCTGTTTAGAAAGGAGACCTCTGTTAATGCCCTCCTGCATGCCTCTTCTGCCCATATACCATCTAATGTAAGGGCAATCCCTGTGGGCCAGTTCCTCAGGGCCAGAAGGATTTGTTCGCCAGGTGAACTTTTTGAGGAACAGGCAGAGGATTTAAAAGAAAGATTCCAACACAGGCTATAGCAGGAGGTGCATTAAGAGAGGTTATCTTAAGGCAAAAGCGAGGAACAGGAGGGATCTCCTTGTGCCTGGTACCAGAGAGTCGTCTCCTAATGGGATTCGCTTTATATCCACATGTAACCACCAATGGTAACGTATGCATCATTGGTCTGTCCTTATGACCGAACCAACCTTGGCCAATATCCTACCTGAATCTCCTTTGATGACGGCTAGGAGAAGCAAGAATTTGAAGGATTATCTGGTCAAAAGCCACTACGTGGCAAAAGTGGTTAATCCCCTTGTGGTGAGCAAGAAGAGAGTTGTTTTTTATCCGTGTGGGGACTGTCATGCATGTCCAAACATGGTCAGGACGACTGTGTTTAAATCTACAAATGGCCATAGGGAATTTAAGATTCTGGATTACATATCGTGCAGTAGCACATATATAATATACTATGCCACATGCACCTGCAATTTTATATACGTAGGCCTTAACTCCAGGGAATTATGGGTACGCACCCGGGAACATGTCAGGGACATCCTGGGGGCGCGTACTGCAGAGGAACCGACTCTCCTCAAACCCATCCCAAGGCATTTTCGTACATATCATAATTGTGATCCTACAGGATTTTAAGTTCGCGGTATTGAATTGATTAGGATGGGTTCCAGGGGCGGTGATATGAGCCTCCTAGCTCAGCGAAAATGTCCCTGGATCCACATCCTGGGTACACTCAAACCATGGGGGTTGAATGAGCAACAGAGCTTTGCTCCTTTCTTGTGATTTTCTAATTGAATCAGTGTCCTTGGTTTTAATTTTAATCTGTGTGTCTTCTATATTTTAATTCTTATTTTCCTACCTTTTATCTTTTATGCATAGGATTCAGGGGACTGTCCATCTCCAGCAATGAAGCCGTATATCTGGAACAAATTTCTCTGTAACACCCTTTATATTATAGTGCACAGTTACATCTATTGCAAAAAATATATTTGTATCCTCATCTGTGGCTGTCTTATTTGACATCTTTCTGTAATTATACTTATGCTCATTGCTGATGCTATACTTTACTTACCCGTCCTTTTTACGATCGAGACTGTGTTACTCCGTGGCGATGATTTCTGCGCATGCGCGCCGCGATCTGGCTGCTTCAGCACATCTCCCAAGGCTTCTATGGATGATGCGGGCGGGACTATAGTGACGTCACCAGGGAATTTCCCTGACCCGCGGCATCATCGTGAAACCGGAAGTGATGTGTCTACGGCGTCCGCTCGCGCTGCGCATGCACTACCAGCGATATTAATGCCACGGGTATATTGGGCTATATATAGCCCCTCAAACATAGCTTCTGTATGGCCCCCCCGAGTAAGCCCAACGCGAAACGCGCGTTGGGGCCCCTGGACAGCATTTACCAGCTGGAATCGTTACTATGGGTGAGCGAGATCTATCGTTATGTCACTGCATGTAAACTGCCCCCTTGTGGTTGATATCACATTAGAAGAGAAAGCAAATTCTGCAATGCAGAAAGGTAGCGCCCAATAGTCCTAAAGGAACCAATAGTAATAGCAGGGACTAAAACTTAACTTTTAATTATAAATATTAAAATGGTAATAAAGTGCAGTGCATAATATATAATAATTGGTACAGATGGTACACGTTCAGAAAAAACCTGTGTATGCAAGGATAAACGGTGGTACACTGATACTTGGCCCACCCCTAGCTTCATACCTAAAAAACAATTAGTAAATACCTTCACATGTCCTGTGCCAGGCGCTTCCACATACAATCTATGGCGCTGATGAACCGACGCTATCACGTCTGAGATCACCTCGTTCCACAGTGAGATGCCAGGCCTATGCGTCCCACTGTGGAATGCACAGGACCATGCCATCCATGCTAGCCAATCGTGTCACACAATGGTAACGTGTCAGAGGACACGCCTATGCATCCCACCGTGGAACGCACAGGGTAAGGCTTATCAGGATTATCCAGCGGAGTCATATGTTAGTGACGCGTCAGAGGCCGCGCCTGTGCGTCCCAGAATGGAACACACAGGATCAAGCTATCCATATACACTGACCAGGTCACTTGATGGTGACGCGTGAGAACGCGCCCCATGTCCCAGATAACAATATTCAATAGTGGGACAAACAGAGTCAAGTGGTATGGCTAGGAAGTATTGGTCACATGATGATGACGCTTCCAGGATCTAATACAATGTCCCGGACATACAACTTCTGCGCACCACATTGAAATGCCCAGAAGACATGGCAATACTTTGTTTGTAGAAACCATGACAACGAGCACTTATACAATGTGGGACGCATATTATTGCGCATGCGCAGATCAAAGTCAACCCTAAGCTGCAATTAAGGGTCTGATATAGATTAATCCATAGCGCTGATGGCGCCTAAAAATTAGCCATTTAACCAACATATTATCTATGCCACCAACATAGAAGAAAGGGAATTTTGCATAGAACATATAGCCAAGATTAAAACAATACAGACAGCGTACTAACAAAGATGAATACACATAAATGGGTAATTCATGGCAACAGTGATGTAGCCATATCCATAAATATGTATATGAATAAAGCGCCTGGCACAGGACATGTGAAGGTAATTGTGACGCCCTGGGCAAACCAGGGGTCACAGGTAATGACACCACCACACCCTACACCCCGGATAGGTACACCAAAGCTACACAGAAATCCTTGTTGCCTTCCCCAGGGGCTGATGTCCACACCAGGGGGTGGAGCCAGGCGGTTGGTCTCCACCCACCAAGGAGTTCACAGTCCTGGAGGAAGGAAAACACAGGCAGTCAGAGAGAGATGAGTTTAGGAGTTGAGTGGTAAAGGAGCAAGTGAGAGGAGTTGAAGTGAAGGAGAAAGTGACAGTTGAAAGCCTGAAGTTGGTCCGGGTGTGTGCCCCGGACTGAGACAGCAAGGTTAGCAGACGGTGGTGACCGTCTGCAGGAGAGACTGATCGGAGGTTGCCGAAAGGACCGTGGACAGGTGGTGGCCCGGCGGTACCGGAACGGTATACGAAGAGAAGCCAGCACCATTGGCAGGGGCCTTTTGGATCCCGGCAAGGCTAGGAGTCGCTGTGAATTTGCCAAATCCGTCAGTGAAGGGGACCTCCGGGTCTCCCAACAACTAAGTCCCAATTGAAGGCAACAGTCCAACCGTTGGAGAGAGACACCGCCACCGCCAAGGCACCAGTTTCTCAGGGCCAGCGCCTGCGGGCAAAAGAGGGGCTCCTCCGGCCCATATCCAAGTCGGGGAGCGGGTAACCGGTGAGAATCCATCGCTACCAACAGTTACACTAGGTGCAGGGACAGAGACCGTCACCGCCAACTACCGGGGAAAAGCAACAGCAGCCGTCCGTGGGAACCGTCTTTCCAGCCGTGTGTTTTACCGAGAACTGTGTCAACGTCTCAGGCTGAGTGAGTACCTCCGTGCCGTGCGGCACAGCGCTGCCCCCCGCGACCCTGCACCTCACTAGGCCCCGCACCTGGCCTGCCATCCCTCATCCTTCACCCCATCACCGGGCCCCGGGACAACCAACCCCCTACCCACGGAGGGGAGAAATAACAACAAAGCTGCTCCCTGTCACCGCTCCCGGGATCCCCGTCCAGAGCAGCGGTGGTGTCCACACAATCACCACAACCGTGGGTGGCGTCACGGACATTAATCAAATCCCCCACCAACAACCAGTCCCCTTTCACTTACGGGCGAGGAGCGCCGCTTGAGTCCTCGGGATCCGGCCCATCGCTCGAGCCACCGCGCAGCAGTAGCCGCAGAGCAGCGGCAGCCGGACCCGAGCAGTGGGAGAGCGCAGCGTTCCCTCCTCCGCCCGCGACAACTTGGCGTCATGAACAGGATCTTACCACTCTGCCGTCTGGTAGAGGTGCGCCTTGTTACCGCCGGAGGTGTCCGGCCGGAAAATTTCAGAAGCCGCCATCTTTGGCGCGAAGAGTTCCCGCTCGAGCGTCTCCTTGAGTAGTGGAGGCGCGAAGGCCAAAACCCCGCCCCGAGAGAGGAGGGGCCGGAAAGAGGCTAAGGGGGACGAAATGGCGACTGGTCTCATGTAGCCGCGGCTATAGAAGCAGGGACGCCAGGACCCTGCGGCCATTGACTGGTTCCTGGAAGAGGCCGCTGCTAAAGATGCTGAGTCCGACCGACAACACCGTGGTCCCCGCGCCTGGCCCCGCAGCGTGGGTGGAAGTCCGGAACGTCCAGCTAAGCAGCCGTCTGCAGGTCCACATGCAGCTCCTCCTGGAGGAGTGGGAGGCCGACATGGCGGAACTGGTGGCGGCCATACGGAGACGTGAGGTGGAGGGAGTCTTGGAAGGGAGGGTAAGTGACCCATGCCCCTGTACCCCTAGTGGGTCGGTCATCGCGGCTGAGGGACCCGGTCCATACCCGCTCGCCCTGCTACCTGCCCGCTACCCGTGTTGGCTGCTGCTGCCCCGCCACTAGGCCCGCTACCACCACCACCGGTAGCGGTACCCTGCCAATCCGCCCTGGCGGACTGACCTGCAGCCGAAGCCCGTGACCACCCTGATACGCTTCCATGGAAGAAGCCGAAGGCTGAGCCCGTCAGCAAAGATGCACCGGAGGCACGGCTGGGATGCAGCTGCCAGGAGGCAGAGCAGGCCATGTCACAGCGGGGTCCCTCATTACTGAAGGTGCCGGTCGTAGCCGACACGGAGGGACTCTGGCTGGGTCCGTCCCCCGCACACGCTGAACTGGAGCAAACAGAAAGTGCTCCCGGCTGGGAGCGGCGGCAACGGCAGCTGCGCAGGGAGATCGATTCCCGAGAGGGGTGTAGAGCGGATGTGCATGCCCACATGAATATGGAGGAAGATCACCCGCAGCGAGCTACCATCGGGGTCCACAGCGGTGCACCATGTGAAGGTGGCACTAGAGCCCCGCGATTGAGGATGGACTGCTAAGCCGGCGGTCCTCCGCCTAAAAGTTGTCCCCGTTGGGACCACCAGTGTTTAAAAATGAAAATGATTAACCGAAGTTAACCTGATTGTCTGCTTGATTGAACCGGCCGTTGCCGGCACCGTTGTTCCCGTGGGGACCGCTTAAAGTTGCGTAAGTGACTCCTAACGGACAAGCCCGTGAACTTGCAGGGCAACCACAAATGTTAGTGGCTTGTAAATAAAAATGTTGTTGTTGCAGCTTACCGTTACCGCCTCCGGAGAGGCAGATTGGAGGGAGGGCCCGCAGTGGAGCAGGCTGGGGCCCAGCCACCACCGGAACCGGTGGTACCCTCTGGAGGGGAAGGACAGATCCCGCTCGGGTGACTTGGTTCAGGACTGGGGTCAAGGGGTGCTGCCTGTTTCTTAGGGGCAGCATCAGGGCCAGGTTACTTGGGTGGGAGAGCGCGGCAGCCGCAACCGTTAAAACCGTTACCGCAACGTTTAAGAAAAGTGCCTCCCGTTGTGGGATGATGTTATTTTATTTGTATTATGTTTTTATCTTTTTTCAGAAAAATAAAACCGGTGTTGGACGGGCAGCCCGCGGACGGTCTGCATTTTGCTAAGGGGGAATGTGACGCCCTGGGCAAGCCAGGGGTCACAGGTCATGACACCACCACACCCTACACCCTGGTTAGGTACACAAAAGCTAAACCAGAAATCCTTGTTGCCTTCCCCAGGGGCTGATGTCCACACCAGGGGGTGGAGCCAGGCGGTTGGTCTCCACCCACCAAGGAGTTCACAGTCCTGGAGGAAGGAAAACACAGGCAGATGAGTGTTGGAGGAGGAAGTGAGAGGAGTTGAGTGGTAGAGGAGCAAGTGAAAAGAGGAAAGTGACAGTTTGAAAGCCTGAAGTTGGTCCGGGTGTGTGCCCCGGACTGAGACAGCAAGGTTAGCAAACGGCGGTGACCGTCTGCAGTGGAGGCTGATCGGAGGTTGCTGAAAGGACCGTGGACGGGTGGTGGCCCGGCGGTACCGGACCGGTATACAAAGAGAAGCCAGCACCATTGTCAGGGGCCTTTCGGATCCCGGCAAGGCTAGGAGTCGCCGTGAATTTGCCAAATCCGTCAGTGAAGGGTACCTCCGGGTCTCCAAACAACTAAGTCCCGATTGAAGGCAAAGGCCCAACCGTGAGAGAGGGACACCGCCACCGCCAAGGCACCAGTACCTCAGGGCCAGCGCCCGCGGGCAAAGAGGGGCTCCTCCGGCCCATATCCAAGCTGGGGAGCGGGTTACCGGTGGGAACCCATCGCTACCAACAACCGTATTTAGGTGCAGGGAAGAGATAGTCACCGCTAACTTGCAGGGAACATCGACACCGCAGCCGTCCGAGGGACCCGTCCAACCAGCCGCTTGTTTACCGTGAACTGTGTCATCATCCTTGGGCTGAGTGAGTACCTCCGTGCCGTGCAGCACAGCACTGCCCCTGCGTCCCTGCACCTCAACAGGCCCCCATAACCCGCCTGTCAACTACCCCCATCACCGGGCCCCGGGACAACCAACCCCCTACCCATGGAGGGGAGAAATAACAACAAAGCTGCTCCCTGTCACCGCTCCCGGGATCCCCATACAGAGCAGCGGTGGTGTCCACACAATCACCACAACCGTGGGTGGCGTCACGGACATTAATCAAATCCCCCACCAACAACCAGCCCCCTTTCACTCACGGGCGAGGAGCGCCGCTCGAGTCCCCGGGATCCGGCCCATCGCTCGAGCCACCGAGCAGCAGTAGCCGCAGAGCAGCGGCTGTCGGACCCGAGCAGTGGGAGAGCGCAGCGTTCCCTCCTCCGCCCGCGACATACATATAGCCTATATAGCCCAGTTCCCCTTCTCCCATGTTTAGCATATATAGCCTAGCTCTTACTCCTTCCCATATAGCCTTTATAACCCAATCCCATCCCCCATATATAGCACATATAACTTAGTTCCCTCCTCTTCACATATAGCCTTTATAGGCAAGTAACCCCTCTCCCACATATAGCCTATATAACCTAGTCTCCCCTCCCTCACATTTAGCATATATAACCTAGTCCACCTCCTCCATATATAATCCAGTTGCCCTACCCCACATATAGCCTAGTCTCCAATCTCCCACATGTAGCCTATAAAGCCTAGACCCTCCTCCACATAAAGCCAATATAACCTAATTCACCCTCCCTCATATACAGCATATATAACTTAGTCCCACCTCCCTGACATATAGTATGTATAACCTAGTCTCCTCTCCCCCACATATAGCCCATATAGCCCAGTCGCCCTTCTCCCATATATAACATATATAGTCTAGCTCCCCACTAATCTACATATAGCCTATATGACCTAATACCAATTCCCATATATAGCATATATAACTTAGTCCCCTCTCCCTCACATATAGCATATACTGTATAGCCTAGTCTCCCTCCCCCACATATAGCCTAGAGAGCCTAGTCTTTCCCCCAACATATAGCATATATGTAACGTCCTGGAGGTGGATTCACAGGGCCGTGCACCGGACTCCCCCAGTGAGGCAACCCGGAGATAACCCCTATACAGGGACTGTCCGGTCACCCCACCAGAGGGCCTAGATGCACGGCAGCCAGAACACTAGGGGTACGGGGACTGAGTCCTTCAAAGGTCTGCACAGGGGAAGTCTATTAGTCCACAGGGAGCCGTAGACAGGATGGATGTCTGGAACCAGGTTCAGGTGCCGAGAAGGTACAGCAGACGGGGTCCGGCTCCAACGAGATTTGAAGGCTAAGGTTACCAGATGGAATCGGGGACCGGTGACGGGATCAGGCTGACGGAAGATGGTGCGATCCACAGCGGACAGCCACCGGGACACTTCCTTGGCAATCAGCAGTCTGGACCAGGTCAGGACGGCAGACGGACTCTGCAGAAGAGACAGTGTTATACGGGAGACAAGGCACAGAGAGACCTGAACACCTAGCTATGGAAACACATTGAACAGGCGCCACCCACCTGGAAAGGGAAGTCTTAAATACCCTGTACCTGTAATAGCATTATCCTGTTCACGGGACGCTGGCCCTTTTAAGAAGAGGTGAGTGAGCGCGCCCGCGCCCTAATGCGCATATGCGAGGGCCGAGTGCCAGAGGCCAGTACAGGAAACTGGGAGGCAGGTGGAGGTGTGGCGCCCTGGACTAGGCAGGTCGTCACAGGTACTACAACATGCACCCCCACCCCAAGATAGGCACATCAGCCAGACACAAAATCCTTGTTGCCTCCCTCCAGGGGCTGATGTCCACACCAGGTGGGGTGGAGCCAGGCGGTTGGCCCCACCCACTGAGGAGTTCATAGTCCTGGAGGCGGGAAAAGGAAAGCAGATCAGTTAGGGAAGTGGAAGAGTGAGGAGTAAAGTGGTAGTAGAGGAGCAAACTGACTGTGTCCGGGTACGTGGCCCAGGCACCCAGAGCAAGGTTGGTAGATGGGGGTGGCCGTCTACAGGAGAGGCAGATCAACGCGGAACCGTAGGACCGGGGACGGGCGGTGGCCCGCCGGTACCGAACCGGGGAGCGAAGTGAAGCCAGCACAAACCGGCAGGGCCTGTGGACCCCGACCAGGCTTGGAGTCGCCGTTAAATAGGTCAAATCTGTCAGTGACCAGAACCCCAGGGGTTTCCTAACAGCCAAGACCCGATTTAAGGCAACCGTCCAACCAGCAAAAGGAAATACAGCTACCACCACAGCTAGAGTTCCAAGGGCCAGAGCCTGTGGGCAAAAGGGCTCCTCCGGCACATATACACGCTGGGGAGCGGGTTACCGGTGGGAAGCCATCGGGACCGAACATACACAAAGGTGCAGGGAAAGGCAGCCACCACCAACCGTCCGAAGAAACCACAGCAGCCGGCTGCGGGACCCGTCCATCCAGCCGTTTGGTTTACCAGAGACTTTGCATCCCTTTGTGGCTGAGTGAGTAGTACCGTGCCATCCAGCACCGCGCTGCGCAGTCCAAGCGACCCTGCACCTTGTCAACCCTGCCTCCCCGACACCTCACCGGGCCCCGGGACCACCAACCCCCCTACCCACGGAGGGGAGAGAAACATCCCAGCTGCTCCCTACCATCCCTCCCGGGATCCCCGTCAATAGCAGCGGTGGTGCCCAACCTCACCACAACCCGTGGGTGGCGTCACGGACCAAATCCCCAAACCGAACTACCCCTCTTTCACTCACGGGTGAGGAGCGCCGCTCGAGTCCCTGGATCCGGCCCACCGCTCGAGCCACCGAGCAGCAGCAGCAGCAGAGCCGGACCCGACCGTGGTGAGCGCAGCGCCCCGCCGCCCGCGACAGAGGGGATGCAGAACAGCCAGGCACCGAGTCCTGGATCCCAGCGTGGCACCGGGAGCGGCAGACGGGAGGCATGGAGGACGCACGTGAGGAGTGAGCGGGGATGCCGCGGGCAGGAGGATCTGAGACCGGAGCGGTGAGTGACAGGCGGCGCCGGGACCCGGGGAGCATGACAGTATATAGCCTAGTCTCCCCTCCCCACATATAGCATATCTAGCCTAGTCTCCCCTCCCTCACATATAGTCTATATAGTTTAGCCCCCCTCCCCACATATATCATACATAGCCAAGTCCCCACTCTCTTAAAATTGATACATATGGATTCCCTTTTCTTCTACACATATCAGTTTCAAATAAAATAGTATTTAAAAATCAAAACTGCTTCTCCAGCCAGTCTTTTAAGCTCCAATAAGGAGTTTGGTCAACGATAACAGCAGCAGAAGAGTGAGGAGAGAAGGTTCAGGCAGCTGCTGTAATGACCCAGCAACAATCACAGCCTCAACAAGCCCCCATTCTGAGGAGCCAGAGAGGAGTAAGAGCATGCAGACTGGCCCCACAAGTTGCTATTATGGTAACCTCACTGACGCGCCTATATGTAGTCTCATCAGATCGGCAACCTCTACAGGAGAGGGGACATCTAGCACAGCTTTTCCCTGCTCAGCTAATCTGAACTATAGCAGCGCACACTTTTACCTGCTGTACTAGTGCTAGGTGCTGGACAGGTGTTACTCTCATTGGCAATTTTCCAGCTAAAGGCCGCTTTACACGTTGCGACATCGCTCAAGCGATCTCGTTGGGGTCACGGAATTTGTGACGCACATCCGGTCGCTTTAGCGATGCCGTTGCGTGTCACACCTTTGAGCGATTTTGCATTGTTGCAAAAATGTGCAAAATCGCTCATCGGTGACATGGGGGTCCATTCTCGAATATCGTTGCTGCAGCAGTAACGATGTTGTTCCTCGTTCCTGCGGCAGCACACATCGGTACGTGTGACACCGCAGGAACGAGGAACCTCTCCTTACCTGCCTCCCGCCTGCAATAAGGAAGGAAGGAGGTGGGCGGGATGTTCGTCCCACTCATCTCCGCCCCTCCGCTTCTATTGGATGGCGGTTCAGTGACGCAGCTGTGACGTCGCTGTGACGCTGAACGAACTGCCCCCTTAAAGAAGGAGGCTGTTCGCCGGTCACAGCGACGTCGCAGGGCAGGTAAGTAGTGTGACGGGTCTGGGCGATGTTGTGCGCCACGGGCAGCGATTAGCCCCTGTCGCACAACCGATGGGGGCAGGTACCCCTATTGTTTTGTTTTTTGTTTTTTTTTTTCTTTCTTTGTATGGCTTTATCATTGCATTTGCTTAAATAAAGAACTTTATGCTCCTTTATTGTTTTTTTTTAAAAAGTAAACAAAACAAAAAACAAACTAATAAAATTATTACCAATCAGTGTTGTTTGCCTAATTTCACGTCTCTTTACCTCTAAACTTTATTGTATTACCTAGGTTTCTGGTTGTTTTTTTAAACATGGTTTTAAAACTTAAAATTTCAGTGGGTGTGCGGCATAATTGGGGGTAGGTTTACGCTGGTTTATAGCGTGCTAATGGCACTATTGAAGATGTGATATGGTGGTGATTTTCACTGGTTATGCATTACTGCAGTGCATATTTTTTTCTTTTTTTTTTTTTTTGTTTTTGTGGGGTTTTTTTTTTTTTTCTTTAAATTTTTTTACCCCATTTTCTCATTGTTTATAATTAATTTATCCCATTTTCTATTTTATTTTTTAAATTTTTTTTTTGTTTTCCAAAAATAGGGAAAAACAAACAGACACATATATTGAGAAGTCAAAAACACATGTAAGTATATTTTATGGTTAATGCTAACCATTTTAGTACTTTTTACATTTTTTTGGCTAATTTATTCTTCTTTTCCCCAATAGCTCACGGATTAGCAATGTCTTCTTCCGATAGCCCCCGTCCAAGCACTCGGCAATTGCAGGTAATTTCAATTACATTTATTAATTGTTATTTTTTTTTACATAAATTTGTAATAAATTTTTTTTGTTTCATTTAGGAGGAAGCAGCAGCAGAGGGTCTATCGGAAGAAGGTAAACGGGGTGGAGAAAGCTCGCAGGATGTAAGCATACCCACTTGATTGACATCACAAACATTACTACATACCTACCTACTACCTACATAACTACCTACATACATGCATACCTACATACATACATACATACCTACCCTAACCCTAGCGACTTACCTAGATACATACCTACATAACTACCTAAATACCAACATACCTACCTACATACCTACCTAACTACATAACTACCTACATACTACATTGTTCTATCCCCACTTAAGGGCGATTGAAGGTGCGTAGTTATGGAATGGCGTGAGAATCTTACCTTTGTTTTTCCTATAGGTGAGGCAGACATGACCAGAGCGCCCAGAGTTAAACATGCACATGCTGAGATGAAACAATGGTGAATTATTTTCTCCAAAGGTTAAGGACATGCAGGAGTACAGGTACCTGGCATTGTGGTTCTCTTGTGATGCTTGTTTCTGGAGCTACTAAGGTCAGAAGACTTTGCTTCCAGCAGCTCCAATAAGGGGTGTTATTCTCACACTCTCTGGCTGGTAACTGAATATGCCAGGAAGTGATGTAAGAGGAGCAGCAGACACTCCCATGGGCTGGACGAAAAGAAACAGATGAGCTGAAAGGTCTGACCAGTAGATGGCAGCAGAGACAAGCATGAAAAACATTAAATAACAGTTTTAACTAAAACAAATAGGAACAGCACACTCCCCGTCTGAAAATCACTTTGGGGATTTCACTATTGAGTCCATAATATAGCCTGAAAGGAAAGGCACATTAAATGCAAAAACAAACTCAATTGAGTCCAAAACAAGAAGGATGGCTTAAAGTTCAGGTCTGGTAGCATTGATCCCATAGGGACGCTCTCTATGGGCAGCAGCAGAACAAGTTTGTGGATTGGCCTTGCAAAGGTCTTCGTCTTACCTTTCCTGATGACCTTTAGCTCCACCTTCCGAACATTGCCGTCCTGGCTAGGCAGTATCCTAGTAATTAGTCCCATAGGCCAGTCAGTCCTTTCTGTGGTCTGGTCTTTCAGGTATGCAACCGCTGCTATGGCTTCTGTGGAGGCATCTGAGAAGATGTGGAGTTCCTTCTTTATGCTAGAAGTGAGGGAGATTTTGATATAACATCTTGGGATATGAATGTTGTTCGACCCACACAACGACTGTTTCCAAGCTTCCCATTTTTGCTGTTTGTCGGAAGGGAGTGGGGTATCCCAATCCTTGACAGTTTCAGAGAATTGTCTCAGCAAGGATTTGCCTTGTATAGTGATAGGCGCCACAAATATCAGCAGGTCGAATAAGCTGTTCACTATAGAAAGGACACCACGTGAATGGCTTGTCTGAGCAACTTACTTGAAATCCGAAGGAGTCGGCTGCAAGATCCCATCTGATGCCCAGGCTCCTCTGCACGGCTGGACTGTCTAGCCCCAAGTCAATGTTCTTGAACCCAGGGGCGTGATCACCCGACTCAAAGGCTCTCATTACGGTCAGGCTATTTGAAGCAATTTTGTGTAACCTGAGTTTTGCCTGGGACAGCATGCCTTGGGTCCTTTTGAGCAAATCAATGGCTGCTTCCTCGGTGGGTAGTGATTTGAGCCCATCATTTACATAAAAATCTTTCTCAACAAAGTCTCTGGCGTCTGTTCCATACTCAGACTCTCCCTCTAATGCGGTTCTCCGGAGGCCATAGATTGCAACTGCAGGTGAAGGGCTGTTTCCAAATACGTGGACCCTCATACGATATTCCACCATCTCTTTATTGGTGTCATTGTCCTTGTACCACAGAAATCTGAGGAAGTTCCGGTGGTCCTCTCTGACTAGGAAACAGTGGAACATCTGTTCAATATCGGCATTGATGGTGACAAGCTCTTTTCTGAACCTCAGCAATACTCCTATCAAGTTGTTTGTTAGGTTAGAACCTGTGAGGAGAACATTGTTAAGGGGATACGCCTTCATGTTTGGTGCTGGAGTCGAAGACAATCCTAATTTTATTCGGTTTTCGTGGGTGGTATACACAGAATGAAGGCAGATACCAGCACTCTTCGTTCTTCTTCAAGAATGGAGCAGGTTCTGCGTGGTTGTTACGGAATATTTTGTCCATAAAGGCAACAATATGTTCTCTCATTTCAGGTTTGCTGTTCATAGAACGCTGAAGAGAGTTAAATCTGGTCTGAGCTTGAGCTCGGTTGTTTGGGAGTCTTACCCTGGTAGATCGGAAGGGTAATGGAGAGACCCAGTGGTTGGTTTTGTCTTTAGAAAACTAACAGTCCATTATTTCGATGAATTCTCTGTCCTCTACTGACAAAGCTACTTTATTGTCGTCCTTGGTTGTGAGACAGACTGATCTTCCCAAGTTATCGATATGCAGAGAAGCGATGTCAGGTAGCTGTAATGTGTCTGGAGACTTCTCTTTCACTACATAGTGATGAGGACATGGCTTTAGGCAGGTTGTGCGCCCATCTCCATGCACGTAAGTCTTGAAGGAATCAATTTCTGATCGATCAACGCACACATTTCCTATGACTACCCACCCTAAGTCCAGTCTCTGGGCGTATGGTGCATAGTCAGTCCCATTACACTGTTGTCGCACCTTGTGTACCCTTAGATTGTCTCTGCCGAGCAGGAGTAGAATCTCTGCGTTATTGTCCAAAGGTGGGATAACACTAGCGAGGTGTCTTAGGTGTGGTTGATGAAATGCAGCTTCTGGGGTAGGAATTTCATTCCTGTGGCTGGGTATTTGGTCACATTCAACGAGCATGGTAGAGGTATTTCAGTCTTCTCATTGATAGGAGAAGCAATGAATCCCTGGGCTCTTCTGCCGCTAGTCTGTATGCGACCCGAGCAGGCGTTCAAGGTGTAGGGTTCTGATGATCCATTAATTCCGAAGGCTTCAAAGAATTTGGTTCCTGCCAGGGACCGGTTGCTTTGGTCGTCTATGATGGCATACACCTTCATTGCCTTTTCTGGATGTCCCTCGGGATAAACCTTGATGAGGCATATTCGGGCACAACATTTCTGCATTTGGCCCTCTCCACATACCTCTGAGCATGAGCAGGAGACCGCTGTGGTGGTGTCAGTCTGATTCTTGGACTCCCCACCATGACTTGGAGTGGGAGCGGTGGTGACTGCAGCCCGTGTGTCTCTAGCTAGCTGGGTTGGGTGCATGGCTGAAACGTGTTTTTCACTATGACGCTCCTCACACTTGACGATGGATTTACAGTCCTTGGCCATGTGCTCAAGTGATGCACAGCATTTGAAACAGATCCCAAGCTCTGTCAGGACTTTCTTGCACTCCTGTAGGGTTTTGGATCTATACCCTCTGCACTTGTCCAGTGAGTGTGGTTTTTTATGGATGGGACATTCTCGATTGAAAGACTTATCTCGTGATGAGATGGTGTACTGTTTATCTGTGGGTGCTGCAGATGGTAGCGCAGTCTTCCTGACACTCACAGTGTTCCTAATGTCTCTGTCTTTGTGTATGGCACCTTCATACCTTGATGATGATGATGTTGTTGCAGCTGCCGAAGTGTTGAACTCTAGGAAGTCGAGGCTGGGGTCGTTCCTCATCTGGGCCTGCTCGTCGATGAACTTGCAGAAGTGAATAAATGGGGGAAAGGTGACGTCATGCACTCTTTTGTACCTTGAGACTGACGTTGCACATTTCTCCTGCAGACTGTATGGCAGCTTCACCACGATTGGGTTCACTCCATGGGCTGTATCCAGGTAGCACAGCCCAGACAGACGAGGATCTCTTTTGGCAAGCTCCAGCTCCATGAGCAAGTTTCTTAGGTCTTGAAGCTTGTGGACGTCTTTAAGGTTGATCTTTGGGATGTCCTGCAGTCTCTTGAATAGGGCTTTCTCTATTGCTTCTGCACTGCCAAAGGTGCGTTCCAGTCTTTGACATGCAGCAGCGAGACCTGCTTCTGTTTGTCCCCCATAGACGGTTCTGAGGCTCTTGATACGGTTTGTAGAGCCTGGGCCCAACGACTTGATCAGGAGGTCTCCTGTTCTGCAGTTAAGTTGAGATTGGCGATGGCTGCCTTGAAAGTTGCGTTCCAGGCCCTGTAGCTCTCTGCACGATCATCAAATTTCGTGAGACTAGTGTTGATTAGCTCTCTGCTCACCATGAACCTGGCAAACTCAGACATATCTGATTTCTCACCACTTGTTGCCACAACGACTCGTGATGTTCCTGGGGCGTATGGGCTGCCTGGCGTGAATGGATGAGATGTTCCCGGGTAGAATGACGTTGCTGCAGGGTTGAGCTGTGGTTTAGCCTCTGTAGATTCTGATGACCGCTGCTTGAGCTGTGGAAGTGGGCCAGGAAACACTTGGTTGCCATCTTACCGTGGTGACTGTGTTTGAGAGTGCACCTCTTGGTGACTGTTATTAATTTGCTCTGGTGCTTCTGTCTTTCCCGCCTCCAGGCCTGTGAACTCCTCGGTGGGCTGAGCCAATCGCTTGGCTCCGCCCCCCTGGTGTGGACATCAAACCTGGAGGGTGGTGACAAGGGTTTCTTGGTTGGCTGCTGTTACCTACTCAGGGAGGGGTGTGTGTGTGTGTGTGTGACTACCTGGGATGACCTGACTAGTCCAGGGCGTCACACTAGCACTGGTAGAGGTAAGTTAGAGGTTTCGGTGTTGTCGGCTTGGACAGTACTGCAAACCGGGGTGGCTACAGGTAACTGATTCAGTACATAGTCTCTTGTGCGATCAACTGGATTGTCTGCTTCCAGTGGTGGCGAGTGAGCTGGATCAGGACCTTGGATCAATGCTTGCTCAAGTAGTCTCACTTTAGCTAGTGCAACTTCCTCTTCCATCTGTGACCGAAGAATCTTTATCCGAGCCTCCGCTTCTGCCCTTTTGGCTTCTGCTTTAGCGGCTTCTGCTTTTGCAAGGGCTTCTGCTTTAGCGGCTTCTGCTATTGCAAGGACTTCTGCTTCTGCCTTTTTGGCTTCTGCTTTAGTGGGTCAGGAAACACTTGGTTGCCATCTTACCGTGGTGACTGTGTTTGAGAGGGCACCTCTTGGTGACTGTTATTAATTTGCTCTGGTGCTTTAGGTGATACTGGTGTACCGCCCCGCGGGCTCGGCTGCGACCGCCGAGCCGCTCAGATCCGTGCTCGTACGGTGGGTGGTGGCTCAAGCTCCTCACGGACCCAGGGGTCACGTCGCTCTGCAAGGGGGTTGGCGCTACACGCAGGGACTTCAGTGGGGGAAGTTCCACGGCCGGGGCCGCGGTGGTTTGGTAGGGGTGTAAGTTTGTGACGCCACCCACGGGTTGTGGTGAATAGATGGACACCACCGCTGCCGTTAACTAGGCCTCCCGGGGACGGTGCTGCGCAGCTTGGTATTGACCCCTCTGTGGGTAGGGGAGTGATGGTCCCGGGGGCCCGAGGGAGATGCTGAGGAGTGGGAGCGGGTGCGGGCTGGATGCTGGAGCGCTGCAGCGCGGTGCGCGGCCCGAAGGCACTGGTGTACTCACTATGACACAATACACTAGAGTCTCTGGTAAACCAAACGGGATGATGAACAGGGCCAGCTGCAGCTTCTCCCTGAATGGGTTGGTGGTTTCCCGCCTCTCTCCTGCACCTTTTTATATGAATGTTTGACTCCTATGCCTAAGCAACGGTAGTCCGCTCCCCGGCTTGCTGGTTGTCGGAAGAGCTCTGTTTGCCCGCAGACGCTGGCCCTTTGGGTCTCTATGCCTTGGCGGGGGCTTTACCCTGAATGGTTGGGCTGTTGTCTTCTAACGGGTCTTGTGTGGGATAGGTCCTTAAGTCCAGTCCTCAATCAGTTGATTCGACTCGGCCCTGTTGGTTCGGGGCTTTGTACTGGGTCTGAGTACCCCTCCTGGTGCTCCGATTTCCAATCGGTTCCCCAGTTCGGTACCGGCGGGCCACTGCCCGTCCCCGGTCCCTACGGTTCCACCGGCTGTAATCCCAGCTCCTGCAGGCGGCCACCACCGTCTGCCTCCTTGCCAAAGGTGACTGGGCTCCGACCCAACCACCTGAGTAGACTGTTGGCAGGCCTGGTCACAGGTCTGCCCTTGAACACAACCTCTCTGCTTCACTGTCAAGACTCATCTACTTGTGTGGGTGTCCTAGAACTTCTGTCTTTCCCGCCTCCAGGCCTGTGAACTCCTCGGTGGGCTGAGCCAATCGCCTTGCTCCGCCCCCCTGGTGTGGACATCAAACCTGGAGGGTGGTGACAAGGGTTTCTTGGTTGGCTGCTGTCACCTACTCAGGGAGGGGTGTGTGTGTGACTACCTGGGATGACCTGACTAGTCCAGGGCGTCACACTAGCACTGGTAGAGGTAAGTTAGAGGTTTCGGTGTTGTCGGCTTGGACAGTACTGCAAACCGGGGTGGCTACAGGTAACTGATTCAGTACATAGTCTCTTGTGCGATCAACTGGATTGTCTGCTTCCAGTGGTGGCGAGTGAGCTGGATCAGGACCTTGGATCAATGCTTGCTCAAGTAGTCTCACTTTAGCTAGTGCAACTTCCTCTTCCATCTGTGACCAAAGAATCTTTATCCGAGCCTCCGCTTCTACCCTTTTGGCTTCTGCTTTAGCGGCTTCTACTTTTGCAAGGGCTTCTGCGTTAGCGGCTTCTGCTATTGAGGGCTTCTGCTTCTGCCTTTTTGGCTTCTGCTTTAGCGGCTTCTACTTTTGCAAGGGCTTCTGCTTTAGCGGCTTCTGCTCTTGCAAGGGCTTCTGCTTTAGCGGCTTCTGCTATTGCAAGGGCTTCTGCTTCTGCCTTTTTGGCTTCTGCTTTAGCAGCTTCTACATTTGCAAGGGCTTCTGCTTTAGCGGCTTCTGCTCTTGCAAGGGCTTTTGCTTCTGCCCTATTGGCTTCTTCCTCTACTTCTCTTTCTGTGAAGGAACGTCTCACCTTGGATTCCTCTGCTCTTATGCGGGCCTCTAGTATCCTGTCGCTCAGGGCTGAGCTTCTTGAGGATGATGACCCGGATGACTGAGAGGAACGTCTAGATGAGGTTGATCGGTGTGATCTGGTTTCTTGCTGGTGAGAGATACGGTGTTTGGCCTTGTCTATGGCATCTTGCACCTTGGCATCTCTTTCCTTGTCCACCTCTTCTGCTTTGCTCAAGTCTGAAAGAGCTTCATCAATTTTAGAGTCTTTTAGAAGGGTAATGTACCTTGTTGACAGTCTCTTGTATCTTTCATGAGCTGTGTTCAGCCGTTCCAGATCGGCTTGTAAGCATGCGGCATCACCTGATGAGGATTCAAGTCTTGACATGTAATAGGTGACTCGTCCCCACTGTTCTTCCAGGTGTTCACATAGCTCATCTTTCATAGTTTGATAGCTTTCAGTGGCCTTTACCGTGGGTTTGGAAGAGCGCTTCGGTCGGACAACTTGGTCTGCTGAAAGCGCAGGATCTGCTTCCTGGGCTTCATAATGGACAGTATCAGATTGTATTTGCTCTGTTTCAGCAGTGGGGAACTGTCCGAGGTCTTTTTCGCCCATTTTGACTTAAGGTGTACTGTCTCTTTAAGAAACTTGACTTTTGAATAGGGGTCCGAAAATTGTCGTGCAGCTCCGCAAGGACTCCCTGATGAGATTCCAAAGGTTTCTTTAGCAAAACTTGGGGTTCGCAATCCAGTAATATGCAGTAATGAGGTATAATGTACTGCAAGTCTATAGAAGGGGTATGGCAAGAGAGAAACAGCAGGTGCATAAACCGTCCCTTTACAATGCAAGCAGAGGTGATACAGGACATGGCAGATGGGAGAGCTTCCCCTTAGGCTTGTCCAGGCATGCACTGTTGCAGGCAGACTAGTGCACAAGGCTTGTGGCTAGGCAGATTACAAGGGAAGTTACAGGGTTCTTAGGGATCTGTAGCCAGGGTATTGAGCTGTTAAACAGTCTTCTGACTGATTTGGGCTCTCAAGGAAGTTTTTGACTTTGGGCTGTTAAGCAGTCTTCTGACTGTTCTGTCCCCACTTAAGGGCGATTGAAGGCGCGTAGTTATGGAATGGCGTGAGAATCTTACCTTCGTTTTTCCTATAGGTGAGGCAGACATGACCAGAGCGCTCCAGAGTTAAACATGCACATGCTGAGATGAAACAATGATGATTTATTTTCTCCAAAGGTTAAGGACATGCAGGAGTACAGCGGTCCAAGAACCTGGCATTGTGGTTCTCTTGTGATGCTTGTTTCTGGAGCCACTAAGGTCAAAAGACTTTGCTTCCAGCAGCTCCAATAAGGGGTGTTATTCTCACACTCTCTGGCTGGTAACTGAATGTACCAGGAAGGGATGTAAGAGGAGCAGCAGACACTCCCATGGGCTGGACGAAAAGAAACAGAGGAGCCGAAAGGTCTGACCAGTAGATGGCAGCATAGACAAGCATGAAATACATTAAATAACAGTTTTAACTAAAACAAATAGGAACAGCACATACATACCTACCTACATAACTACCTACATACCTACCTACCTACATACATACATAGCTACCTACATACATGCCTAATTTAACATAACAATTAGCTATTGTATTGCATTAGTTAATGTTTTCAGTTTATTTTCAGGTCGCAGTTCCTAACCTTAGAGGTCCTCCAAGCTGCTCCCAGAGTCGTCATCAGTGTGGCGGTGGTCGCAGACGTGTGAGGTTTTTTTTTGGCTGCATTGATTTGAAATGTTAAAAATGGATTATTATTGAATTATTTTTTATGTTTCATTTTGTTTCTTCCACAGGTCTCACAGCGGAGGTAGGACGAGGAATCGGATGGGGAGGAAGCCAGAATAGACGTCGACCTCCTCATCAACCTCGTCCATGCTCGGCAGCCGTTGTGGGACATGCCGATTCTGTCATCACCCGGCGGCTCTGGGAAGTGGAAATGATTGATGGATGGGAGGACCTCAACACTAGGAACAGAAAAAAAGTACGTAAGTATAACTAACTTGTTCTACTAAACTGTTCATATTCAATGCTGTATGATTAACCTTTTGTTTTTATCTCTTTTCACTTACCCGTCTGACGACCTGATGGCGTTCACTACGTGATCGCTTCAGGAGGAACTACAACAAGGAGATGCAGTTTCCAAGTGCTTCCGCAGGATGCAAGGCACACAATATAGATATGGCTGTGCCCTTGCGTTCCTAAGAAGCACAATGGTTCCAAGAAGGTAATTTTTTTTTTTTTTTCCAACTATGAATGTATGTAACCTTTGTCTTCAATAGCATGCTACGGCAAATTTGAAGAAAATATTTTAATGCTTTTTTTTTTTTTTTTTCATTCCACAGAACCATCAGTAGCACCATGGAACCTGTATCACATCTGAACCCTCCTGGAGTGATTCCTGAACCGAACGTCACCGGTGAACCCTCCAACATGCCAAGTGATCCCTCAACTTCTGCTCCCTCCCTTCCTTCTACCTCTTCTTCTGAACCCTCCCTCCCTTCCAACTGTACTTCTGATCCCTCCCTCCCTTACACCTCTACCTCTGATTCCTCACGCTCTAACCTCCCATCTTTCCCATCTTACCCCACCTGCCCATCAGCATACTGGCAGACCTCATTACATGAGGCTGGTCAGCGAGTAGGTGTTCCCTTATCTGGCCACTCTGACGCTCACAACACTCGAACAGCGTTTGGTTCGGGGCGACAGCGCTAGAGTGGACAGAATAGGGGCAGCCCCGAGTTCTTACACCTGAATGCATCTGTACCGCCCCATGCTCGGCAGCCGAACCGCTCGGATCTGGACCTTCAGTGGGTGTCTCGAGGGTCTCCAGACCCGGGGGTCTCGCGGTCACTTCAACTAAAAGGGGAGTTGTGGTTTGGGGACATAGGTGTACGGCCAGAGCCGTATTAAGTTTGTGACGCCACCCACGGGATGTGGTGAAGGTGGACACCACCGCTGCAGTTACGGAGCACCCGGGGGAGATGTTCGGCAGCAAGTTGTTAACCCCTCCGTGGGCAGGGATGGTGGCCCCGGGACCCGTTGGGTTTTGTTGGTGGTGCAGGAAGATGGGTTACCGGAGGGTGCTGATGTACTCACTATTAGTAAACACACGAGTCTCTGGTAAACCAAGGTGATGGTGGTCTGTGCCCACAGCCGGCTGCAGTCTGGTCCCCCACCCGGCTGGTGGTCTCTGTTTTTCTCCTGCACCTGTGTGCGATGGTGGACTGCTTGTGCTTGCAACTTCAGGAGTCCGCTCCTGGCTTGTGGTCGCCTAAGGAGCCCGTTGCCCTCAGACGCTGGCCCGTGGGATCTCTGAGCCGTGGCGGTGGCTTTCTATCCCCCTCGTTGGGCTGTTGTTTTCAGTCGGGACTTTGGGTGGGACAGGACCTCTAGTCCTGGCCTCAATCAGTTAATCTGAGTACCCCCCTTTGTGCTCCGGTTTCCGAGTCGGTTCCCCGGGTCGGTACCGGCGGGCTACAACCCTGTCCCGGTCCACCTCGGTTCCACCGAGCCGTCTTCCCGGCTCCTGCAGATGGAGACCGCCATCTGCCTCCTAGCCAAAGGTACCAAGGCTCCTACCCTGGCACCTGCTCAATTGGTTTCTCTCCTCTGCTGGAGCTGCACACAGCTCCAGCCCACACACCTCTCCAACTTGAACTCCAGACTGAACTGTTTACTTTCCCGCCTCAGGCTGTCTAAGACTCCTAGGTGGGCATCTTCCAACCGCCTGGTTCCGCCCCATGGTGTGTCCATCAAGCCCTGAGGGGGTAACTAGGGTTTTAGTGTTTGGCTGTGTGTTACTTATGAGGGATAGGTGTAATGCGGGGCCCTATTTGTGACTACCTGGCTGGCCAGGGCGTCACACATCTATCCATAATACTTTAATGAAACTATCTGACCAAATAATTGCTGGCTTCAACCTGATAAACCATAGTTTACAGGTGTTGACCAGCACGATGGATGAGGTGCTTTCAGCTGTAAGACAAACACCTAGCCAGCATTATTTCCATTCTGTGATCGGTGAGCTGGAAAACCTACCGTCTGACCAGCAAATACATGTAATGAGGGCTTTCCAGAATGCTATCATGCAACTAACTCAACATCCCCCTCCCACCACTGCACCACATTTGTCCACACCCCCTCAGATGCCACCCCCAGTCCCTTTATAGCCTCCTTCACAGATTCAACAATTACCCCAAAATTTCCAGCCCTCTGCCCATTACTCCCACTCTGCAATACCCACCCATTCCACAAACCCTACCCACAATACTAGGTCTGTCCAAACATCTTTTCATTCCCCGTCTCCACTTACCAGCCCACAGGTCAACACTGCCACAACTCCATCCCCAACCTCACTGTCTGCTACACCTACACTTCCTAACCCGTTCCATCATACTTCTTCATCCTTCCAAACTCCAACATCTTTTGCAACACCCAACTTTCAATTTTCTATCCCTCAGTCTTCTCCCAGTCCTCACCCATCGCCCAGCCCTCACCCATCGCCCAGCCCTCACCCATCTTCTCTGTTAAGCCCTTTTCTACCAAATAATTCTTTGTTTTTCTACACCCTCACCCTTAGCTACTACCCAACCTTCCCCTTCCCCTTCCCCATCCTCACTTCATACCCCACCTGTTGAAGGGGACAGTCCTGCGAGCATCTCCAGCGATATCTCCACCCCACATTATCAGAATTTGTAGATTTTAATAAATTGTTATTTTTCAGTTAGATTGTGTTTTGTGTTGTTTTTTTTTTTTAAAATGAGTCAATTAATGTAATATTTTTTTTATTACCAAATATTAAAATTGCAATGGGATATGGTATATCAGGTTTTAAATAACATATTGAACAATTTACATTATAAACACAAGAAAAAAAAAGACATATAAACATTCTTAGACACGGATTAAAATCTAAAGCCTGCTTTACACATTGCAATTTCGCATACGATATCGTATGCGATTTGCAACACCCCCATCGTATGTGTGGCACGTTCAATTTGTTGAACGTGCTGCACAAACGATTAACCCCCGTCACACGTACTTACCTTCCATACGACCTTGATGTGGGCGGCGAACGTCCACTTCCTGGAGTGGGAGGGACGTTCGGCGTCACATCGACGTCACGCGGCAGCCGGCCAATAGAAGCGGAGGGGCGGAGCTGAGCGGGACGTAAACATCCCACCCACATCCTTCCTTCCGCATTGTGGGCCGGGAGCCGCAGGACGTAGGTAAGATCTGTTCATCGTTCCCGGGGTGTCACACACTGCGATGTGTGCTACCCCGGGTATGATGAACAATCTGATGTGCAATTCTAGAGAAAGGTACGATGTGTATGCGATGAACGTTTTACCATTCAATCGCAATCGCACGTACCTGTCACACACTGCAATGTACCTTACAATGCCGGATGTGCGTCACTTACAACGTGACCCCGCCGACACATTGTAAGATACATTGCAGCGTGTAAAGCAGGCTTAAGTAAAACATCAGACCATTCGATTCTGCCACTCCAACCGGCCGTTTTCAGACACAAAATAAGCAGCAAATTCGTCAAGTATTGCCAAGACTTCTCTTGTGGTGCGGAAGGTTGGGTTGCTGTATTGGATTAACGAACAGTTGATCATTTCCTCTTCAAGTGGAGTAACACCATTGGACAAAAGATAGTTGTGTAGACTGGGGACAAGGCTGGGGACATTACTATAGGATGGGGACAAGGTGAGCACATTACTATAGGATGGCACAGTACTACAGGATAGGGACATTACTACAAGGGGACAAGGATGGGAAACATTACTATAGAATAGGGATAAGGCTGAGGACATTACTATAGGATGGGGACATTACTATAGAATGGGGACATTACTATAGGATGGGACTGTACTATAGGATGGAGACATTGCTACAAGGGGACAAGGATGGGGAATATTACTATAAGATGGGGGACAAGGATGGACACATTACTATAGACTGGGGACAAGGCTGGGGACATTACTATAGGATGGGGACAAGGATGAACACATTAGTACAGGATGGGCACATTACGATAAGATGGGGACAAGGCTGGGGACATTACTATAGGATGGGGATAAGGATGGACACATTACTATAACATGGGGACAAGGATGAGACACATTACTACAAGATGGGGACAAGGATGGGGAACATTACTTTAGGATGGGGACAAGGATGAGCACATTACTGTGGGATGGGGACTAGGATGGGGCACAATACTACAAGGAGACAAGGATGGGAACGTTACAACAAGATGGGGAACATTACTAAAAGATGTTGGTCAAAATTTCTATATAGTGCTAATTGTAAGATTATTAGTTACAAGAAAGGAATAAAATGTAAAAATAAAAAAAAATTTTTTTTTATATATTTAAATATAAATTCATTTTTTTTATATTTAAGCAAAAAATAAATTTATTTTTTTATATTTAAACAAAGAATGTGCACGTTTGCTATAATAAACAAGTGAAAATGTTAAAAATCAGTGATCCAAAGGTGTGTAAAAAAAAAAATTATATTATACATGGTACCAATAAAAATGTCACTTTGTCCTGCAAAGAATGCGGCCCCCCAAATTATTTTTTTTCCTCTGTACGGCCCATACACCCAGCCGAGTTTGAGACCCCTGCTCTAGTCGTTCTACATCTGATATAGACAAGAATACATGGTGATACATTTCTGGCAGTGTTTGTTGTAGAGCACTTGTAAGGGGGTGTAGGGCTCAGCCCAGCTCATTCCTGCAAACCCGTCATGTATAAAATGTAGTGTATGTTATATACTGTGACATGATATTGCTGTAATATGTGTGCAGCTACTAGGTGGCCACATTGGGTTAGCTGCTTCTCCTGGTACCCTCAGGGAGAGTTAATAGCAGGGAGGTGTTTAGCTAGTAAAAAGGGTGAGCAGACAGGAAATGACAGGAGAGTCCCAGAGAGAAAGAGGAACAAGTAGCAGACTGCAACCAAATCTAGTTAGATGGTCAAAGCCCGACACTGGACATGTGGGGCCCTAGTGTGGAGAGAACTGTTCGAACCACGTCCCGGAGTGTGGGTAAAGTCCAGATGGCCTGGATGGTGGTCACCCCCTGGCAGATAGCCAAAAAAAAACCTCAAGCAACGAAAGGTCAATTGGCTCCAACGACGAGAGTAAAGGCTGCTTTACACGAGTCGATCTATTGTGCGATGCATCGTTGGGGTCACGGATTTTGTGACGCACTTCCGTCATTCGTAACGACATCTCCTCATGTGACAGCTCCTTGCGAGTTCAACCGATGCCTAATCGTTTGAAATTCGGCCATCGTGTACTCATCGTTTAATTCCATAAAATCGGTCAGTTTAGTCTTAATGAACGACACATTGCAAAGTGTGACACCGTGTAATCGGCCATCCTCGTAGTTGTTTGTGACGTCAGTAAACGTTCAGGGCGTATTTGTGGTTTTAAATAATCACGCCTAATCTAATCGGATTGGTTGTAGCAGATGCGTTTTGATTGGTTATTACTGTTATAAAATACGGAGCTGTAGTCATGATGTGTGAACATTCAGCCTTGGCGTCATGCACAGTGTTTTATAGTGCATTATTCCTAATTTTTCTTACGTTTGTTTGTTCGCTGGATTTTCCGCCCTCACTCCTTGTTATCCCTTTTTTGTGGTAAGTTGTTATATGCCAATCTTTCCTTTTTGGATCAAAATTGACATTAACCAGACCACAAACAACAAACAAGATTGATGCTAAGGACACACGAGGCAACAAAGACAGACGCAGAAGAGGAACAATATATATGGGATCTAACCAATCAACCACATTAGCAGAACTGGATTGAGCAGGTCAGAAGAATTCAGGGCGTGCAACAATCCAGACAACGTCACGGAGGGCTGTATAGTTTGCCTAATTACGCCCATACAAAAGACAGATTGACCAAAGGAAAACATGTGTGAAGCCTTTTGGACGTCCGCTATGGCCAATCAATATATCGATGAGCGCTTTGTGGTCGTTTGACAACACTCAACGTGTGACGCATGGACAAATACCTATCAGCGATACAAACAAAAAAAAAAAAAAAAGACTTTGCCAAATAAATCGCACGATGGATTGACTCGTGTAAAGCAGCCTTTAGTCCTGACAGAACAAGGCAGAGGAATGCTGTGCCCAAAAGGCCCGTCCTAGCTTCTAGCTGAAAAGCCCTGTGGGTGGGAAAAAGGAATACCCAGAGAACTATTTTAACTTGCCCGATAGTATGAAGATGAGTGAGGGGATGAGGAGCTTAGGAGCTTGATCGGAAGTCCGAGTACTAGGGAAGTGGCTGGGCTATAAATTAAGTGTATCTCCGGTTGCTATTCGCAACCCAGTCGGGGAACCGGAGCGTATTTCATCTCAGTTTTCATAAACACCAAACAACCACCATCATTACTGGGTTGTTTGTTTGTTTGTTTTTTTGTTTTTAAAGGATTTATAGACCCATCCTCCTTTTCTATCTCTGTTCATTCTCTGCCCATTCCTCTGTCCCCTCTTTTTAGCCTAGCAATATTAATGTAGCTGGGTTCAATATACAGTAGATAAGAGAATACAACTCATGCAGAGATGGGAATTAGCTATCAATATCCATATTTATAATACAGATTATATGAAATCTTCTGGTGATTTGTTCTATCTTCTGAACATTTATTCAATGCAATAATAAAAGATTCAGTAAGAATCTAATTATTTAATAATCCAGAAAAAAATGTAAGACTATCACAAAAGTGAATCCTTGTGTTAAATATTAAGCCATATGAAGCAATATTATTAATTTCCAACAAAGCACGTTACTAGAGGTAGGTTAACTCACAGATGTTCATATTCGTTGGGTCCAGCCAGATTTAAAAAAAAGTCTTGTTCAGAACTGGACACCAAACCCCATGTAAGTCTACAGGGACCTGAACTTAAGTGCTTTAAAATGCTAGTAGTAAGGGCTAGGGGGCTGTAAAATGAAGCAGAATGGGGATTAAAGCATGACAATTATACTTAACAAGTTTACGCACGACTGTCACCCTGCTTCCGGATCTGCTCATTAAATCTTGTGAATATTCATTGCTTCCCCCTCCCACCATCTGTGACAGTGTTGGTGAATGGCTGCAGTCAGACTGCACCCCCACCCTTTCTGTTGGTGTGGCGCCCCTGACCTGGTCAGGCACCACTGAGTACTGCATCCATGCTGGGTGAGTGCAAACAGGTAATCCTAAAGGCTGAAGCAGGGTGTGTACACACAGACACACAGTAACCAGGTCTCACACACACCTTAGAGGGGACCCCTGGACAGACCCAGGAGGGGGCGTGGCCTCCACATCTCAGCTAGTGGTGCTGTAGTGGGACTGGAAACTAGTTCTGCAGTGGCAGTGAGTCAGAGAAGGAGTAGGAGAGGAGAAAGCCAAGTCTGAAGTGGAGACGCAGCAGAGCGGACACACTAGTCAGGCCCTGCACGTGTAGTGGCTGTTGGCGGGGGAGAAGGGTCACCAGAAGTTGGACAGAAAGACGCTGAGGAAGTCAGCTGGTCATGTACGGAGACTTCTGGAGGGCTAGGCACACACGGGGAACAGGTCCCTAGAGCCAGACATCCATTTAGTGGTCTGCCAAACCTGCCGGTCGGGTGGACAACAAGTCCCACACCAACCAAAACAGAGTCCGAGCATCAGCAGCAACAAGGGGGCCCATAAAGAGGATTGAGCCTGAGCTATCTACCTTGGTCCACGCTGCCAGCAAACAGGCCAGAAAGAGGAGAAAAGGCAGTTGCGACTTCCCTGGATGAATCCCATGGTACTTTAAGTCAGGGGTTGTCCGAAACAAGAAGTGCTAGGAAGGCGAGCCAGCAGTCACCCCTATACCAGCCTGCAGGATACCTGGTTCTCATTTGGTGTATCTCAGCATCACCCGGGTACCACTTGAAGCACTTGAAAGTGAGTGAAAACCAGTTGCAAGACACTTTGGACTGAGACTGAGTTCTTCTGCGACCTGTAGTTCTACACACCTACACCCAAGCCCCTGGGGCCAGCCTCACTCTTGGGAGGCCATACCACCAGACTGCAGACACCATCAGCCCCAGACGCTTGTTAAACTGCAGTGGCGGTCACCCATCACCCTGACCGCAAAGCCGAGAGTGGTGTCACGACTGGGAAGTAAACAACCTGACCTACCTGTTGCCAGAAGGGTCCCTAAAAAGAAGTCCCCGCAGTGTCCCGGAGGCAACCACTGCAGCACTCCGGTGGGTGACTCATTGGCGTCTGTAATTGGTTGCCCTCACACTAGCTGTCTGGGTCCCCATAATGGAGTGTAAAAAATAAATAATTGCAAAAAATGACTTTGGGTCCCCCATATTTTGATACCCAGCCCAGATAAAGCAGACAGCTGGAGACTGGTGATCTCAGGATTGGGAGGCCCATGGTTATTGGGCCTTCCCAAGCTTAAAAATAACAGCTTGCCACCCCAGAATTGCCGCATCTATTTGATGCTCCAATCCTGGCGATTACCTGGCACATCCCGATTGCTCGGGTGTGGTGGAAATTGGGGTAATATAAGGGGTTAATTACAGCTGTAATTTGGCAAAAAAAATCATAGCTTCCACAAAGCCCTGGATTAGTAATGGGGAGGGGTCTATGAGACCCCTCCCCATTACTAATCATGTAAGTAAAAGAAACACAAAACAGAGAAAAATACTATATTTAAAAAAAACAACAACAAAAATCCTGTCTCTCCAATTTAATTAAACCCCAAAACACCGCTGCAGGTCCGACATAATCCACACCAAAACTTCCCATGATGATCCCGGCTCAGCTACATCCTGAGGTTGCATTGTATGGTTACATTAGAAAATGTGACCGCGCACTGTGGCCTGCGGTACACATTGACGGTGCCACAGCTGTGACAGTAATGACTTCACCTGAGGTCACAGCTGGCTGTTTCCATGGTACCCCAGCTGTGACCTCAGGTAAACTCTCCTGAGGTGAGTCCATTGAACTCAGTGAACTTACCTCAGGTGAATTTATTGAACTCAATGCCACATTACCAGATTAGGCTTTGTGTGCACATTGAGCATTTGATTACAAAAATTTCTACACCAAATCTGCATCTCCTGGCAGAGAAACGCACCAAAAATGCTTCAAAAATGCATCCCATATTAAGTGTGTTTTACTGACAGGAGATGCAAAGAAATTTCTGCAACCAAATACTCAAAATGTGCACATGGCCTAATCTGGAAATCCGGTATTCAGTTTAATGAGTTCAACTGAACTCAGTTCAGCTGATGTCACAGCTGGGATACCGTGGAAACCATCAGCTGTGAACTGAGAAATTTCTGAACCAAATCTGCATCTAATGGCTGAAAAATGCATTAAAATTAGTCAAAAATGCATCATGTTTTGGTGCGTTTTTCTGCTAAGAAATGCAGATTTGGTGCAGAAATTTCAACATGCGCATATAGCGTAATTTGGTAATCCAACAATGAGCTCACTGAGTTCAATGAGTTCACCACAGGTGATTTCACCTGAGGTCACAGTTGAGGTACCATGGGAACTGACAGCTGTGACCTCCGACGAATTCACTGACGTAACCGCTCTCACAGCTGCGGCTCAGCCAGTGTGTCCATAGGCCACAGCGATCGGTCATGTTTTCTAATGTGACCCTGTACTGCAACTTCAGGATGTAGCACAGTTGAGATCTTTGTGGGACGTTGTGGTGTGGATTATATTGGATCTGCAGGGGTGTTTTTAAGGGCTAATAAATTGGAGAAAGAGGGTGTTTGTGTTTTATGTTTATTTCTTTTTACTTACACTATTAGTAATGGGGGTCTTAAAGACCCTTACAAATTACTATTCCAGAGATTTGTGGCAGCTGTGATTTTTTGACAAATCACAGCTGTCATTAATCCCTTATATTACCCTGATTGCCACTGCACCAGAGCAATTGGGAGGAACTGAGTAAGCGCCCGGATTGGTGTATCTAATGGATGCGACAATTCTGGAGTGGCTGCAGGGTGCTATTTTTAGATTGGGGAGGTCTCAATAACCAATGAGATTACCAGTCCCTAGTTGTCTGCTTTATCTTGGATAAAAAAATGGGGCGATCCCATGGCGTTTTTTTGTTTTGTTTTTTTTTTTAATTATTTCTTTAAATAATTAAAAAAAAGCCGTGTGGGGTCCCTCGTATTCTGACACACAGTCAAGTTAATAGATAAAATGAAAAACAAGGAGCACATGTGTAGGGTCATAATATAAGCGGTGAGAACAAATAAATGAAATTTGCTCACCTGATAAGGTTGTGCAGACCCTGCACAACCCTGGTAAAAGACGTGATAAGTTTGTATAAACCTCCAGGAGAGTCCAGGAGATCCTTCCAGGAGATAAACCACACGTGCTGCTGTGCCAGGCAGGTCTCCTGCAGCCGAGGAGTTAATCCAGGAAAGCCCCCGTGCGGCTGGTCTGGAGGAGTCACTGAAGATCAGTGTTCCTGATTGCGAGTACTACCTCCGTCCAAGCAGCTCCTGCCGTGGATCCCCAGAGGGAAAGAGATTGTAGGAATGAAAGGAAACACGGTCTGATGGAGCGCTATGGAGGCCACGGGGAAGTAAAAGTTCATTTTTTATTTATTCACATAAATCATTGTGGTTTATGTGAATAAATAAAAAACATTGAACTTTTACTTCCCCGTGGCCTCCATAGCGCTCCATCAGACCGTGTTTCTTTCATTCCTACACAGCCAAGTTAAAGCACACAGCTGGGGGCTGCAGCTTCCAGCTATTTACTTGATGTGATGGGTAGAGATGAGCGAACCAGCCGCGGTTCGGCTCGAGTTCGGTTCGTCGAACGGAGGTCTCGTTCGAGTTCAGTTCGGCGAACGTTCGACGAACCAAACTCGAACCGCATAGGAAACAATGGCAGGCAATCACAAACACATAAAAACACCTAGAAAACACCCTCAAAGGTGTCCAAAAGGTGACAAACAACTCACAACACAACACAAACACATGGGAAAGTGACAAGGACATATACTCATGCGAAAACAAAAGAGCAGGACAAGGAAAAAGAGAAGGAGACACAGATATAGGCATGGCACGCCCTTCTAAAATCATGTAAAACACCGCAAGGTGACTCCAAGCGGAGTCTCCCTTTTTGCCAAAAAATTGGGCCCCACACACACCCACCCCTTCAGTGGCAGCACTTGTGCCCCAGTTGTACACTTCACAGCTAGATTTGCATCAAGCACATTCAAAAATACGCCATACTTAACCGTCCCCAGGATGACACCGGGGTAGGTAGCAAAGTCTTTCCTGATCCCAGCTCTGTGCATCTTGGATCATTTTTAAAAACAATGTAAGCAAGGGTTACTCCAAGCGGAGTCTCCCTTTTTTCCAAAAATTGGGCCCCACACACACCCACCCCTTCAGTGGCAGCACTTGTGCCCCAGTTGTACACTTCACAGCTAGATTTGCATCAAGAACATTCAAAAATACGCCATACTTAACCGTCCCCAGGATGACACCGGGGTAGGTAGCAAAGTCTTTGCTGAACCATGACTTGTTCATCTTGGCTCCTTTTAAAAAACACAGCAAGCAAGGGTTACTCCAAGTGGAGTCTCCTTTTTTTCCAAAAATTGGGCCCCACACACACCCACCCCATCAGTGGCAGCACTTGTGCCCCAGTTGTACACTTCACAGGTAGATTTGCATCAAGCACATTCAAAAATACGCCATACTTAACCATCCCCAGGATGACACCGGGGTAGTTAGCTACGTCTTTGCTGAACCATGACTTGTTCATCTTGGCTCCTTTTAAAAAACACAGCAAGCAAGGGTTACTCCAAGCGGAGTCTCCCTTTTTTCCAAAAATTGGGCCACACAGACATCCCATCAGTGGCAGCACTTGTGCCCCAGTTGTACACTTCACAGGTAGATTTGCATCAAGCACATTCAAAAATACGCCATACTTAACCGTCCCCAGGATGACACCGGGGTAGGTAGCAAAGTCGTTGCTGAACCATGACTTGTTTATCTTGGCTCCTTTTAAAAAACACAGCAAGCAAGGGTTACTCCAAGTGGAGTCTACTTTTTTTCCAAAAATTGGGCCCCACACACACCCACCCCATCAGTGGCAGCACTTGTGCCCCAGTTGTACACTTCACAGGTAGATTTGCATCAAGCACATTCAAAAATACGCCATACTTAACCATCCCCAGGATGACACCGGGGTAGTTAGCTACATCTTTGCTGAACCATGACTTGTTCATCTTGGCTCCTTTTAAAAAACACAGCAAGCAAGGGTTACTCCAAGCGGAGTCTCCCTTTTTTCCAAAAATTGGGCCACACAGACACCCCATCAGTGGCAGCACTTGTGCCCTAGTTGTACACTTCACAGGTAGATTTGCATCAAGCACATTCAAAAATACGCCATACTTAACCGTCCCCAGGAGGACACCGGGGTAGGTAGCTAAGTCTTTCCTGATCCCAGCTCTGTTCATCTTGGTTCCTTTTAAAAAACACAGCAAGCAAGGGTTACTCCAAGCAGAGTCTCCCTTTTTTCCAAAAATTGGGCCCCACACACACCCACCCCTTCAGTGGCAGCACTTGTGCCCCAGTTGTACACTTCACAGCTAGATTTGCATCAAGCACATTCAAAAATACGCCATACTTAACCGTTCCCAGGATGACCCTGGGGTAGGTAGATAAAGTCTTTGCTGAACCATGACTTGTTCATCTTGGCTCCTTTTAAAAAACACAGCAAGCAAGGGTTACTCCAAGCGGAGTCTCCCTTTTTTTCCAAAAATTGGGCCACACAGACACCCCATCAGTGGCAGCACTTGTGCCCTAGTTGCAAACAGGATGTTTTGATTTGCATCAAGCACATTCAAAATCCACAAGCATTTACTCTCCCCAGGATGACACAGGGGTAGTAAATTCCTTGTGGATCCATGACTTGTTCATTTTGATGAACATTAGTCTGTCCACATTGTCACTGGACAGACGCATGCGCTTATCTGTCAGCACACACCCAGCAGCACTGAAGACACGTTCAGAGACAACGCTGGCAGCTGGACACGACAAAATCTCCAAGGCGTAAGTTGAGAGCTCTGGCCATTTTTCAAGATTTGAAGCCCAAAATGAGCAAGGCTCCATTTGCAAAGTCATGGCATCGATGTTCATTTGGAGATACTCCTGTATTATCCTCTCCAGCCGTTGACTATGTGTCAGACTTGTTGTCTCTGGTGGCCTTGCAAAGGACGGTCTAAAAAAATTATGAAAAGATTCAATAAAATTGCTGTTACCAGCACCAGATACGGTGCTACTGGTACGGGTAGACTGTTGAAGATGACGAGACCGTCCCATGTTTGTCAAGTTACAACTGGGAGATTCACTCCCTGCACCTGCACGGTTGTTTGGTGGAAAAGCCGAGCTAAGATCGAGTAACTGCTTCTGCTGATACTCCTGCATACGTGCGTCCCTTTCTATGGCTGGAATTATGTCACAAAATTTGGACTTGTACCGGGGATCTAATAGTGTGGCAAGCCAGTAGTCATCATCACTTCTAATTTTGACAATACGAGGGTCATGTTGGAGGTAGTGCAGCAAGAAGGCGCTCATGTGTCTTGCGCAGCCATGCGGACCAACTCCACGCTGTGTTTGTGGCATAGAGGTGCTAACCGTTCTTTCTTCCTCTGATATCTCCCCCCAACCTCTTTCAACAGAAATTTGACCAAGGTCTCCCTCATCCGCTGAGTCTTCCATGTCCATGGACAGTTCGTCCTCCATTTCTTCATGTTCTCTTGCACCTTCCTCAACATTTCGCCTGCTACCATGCGCCCTTGTTGATCCCTGTCCCCCATGGTCCCATGCCTGCCGCGTTGGTGATGATGAACGTCTGGACCTTGGTGATGTTGTTGTGTCTTGCGCATATGAATCCTCCTGTAGTTCCTCCCCTTCCTGTTGTCTCACCCCCTGACTCCGAATAGTGTTTAGCGTGTGCTCCAGCATGTAAATGACTGGAATTGTCATGCTGATAATGGCATTGTCAGCGCTAAACATATTCGTCACCATGTCGAAACAGAAGGGTGCATAGGTCCTTGATCTGAGACCACTCCATCAGGGTGATCTGCCCCACCTCTGCATCTCGTTGGCCCAGGCTATACGTCATGACGTATTGCACCAGGGCTCGGCGGTGCTGCCACAGTCGCTGTAACATGTGGAGAGTCGAATTCCAGCGTGTCGCCACATCGCATTTCAGGCGATGAACCGGCAGGCCGAAAGACTTCTGGAGCGATGCAAGTCGCTCAGCTGCGGCGGTTGAACGGCGGAAGTGAGCAGACAGTTTTCGTGCCCTGGTCAGAAGGCCATCTAGGCCGGGATAGTGTGTTAAAAATTGCTGGACAACAAGGTTCAACACGTGAGCCATACAAGGCACGTGTGTCACCTTGCCCAGGCGAAGGGCCGTATCCAGGTTTGCAGCATTGTCGCACACGGCCTTACCAGGCTGCAGGTTGAGTGGAGACAACCATTTATTAAACTCAGTCTCCAGAGCTGCCCACAACTCAGCCGCTGTGTGACTCCTATTTCCAAGACATGTCAAGCTAAAGACCGCCTGATGCCGTTGCGCTCTGCTGCCAGCATAGTAATGAGGGGTGCGTGATTCCTTCTGCGCAGTGAGAACGCTGGTGGCCTGACCAGGCAGGCTTGGGGCGGAGGTGGAAGACCCAGATGAGGTGGAGGAGGCAGAAGCAGTGGCGGAACTTGGACAGACAGAGGATTGACACACAAGTCGTGGGGACGGCAAGACTTGTGCAGCAGACCCTTCACCATCTATCACCATAGTTACCCAGTGCCCAGTCAGCGACATGTAACGTCCCTGTCCATGCTTACTGGTCCAAGTATCGGTGGTGAAATGCACCCGTTGACACACAGAGTTTCTCAAGGAAGCGGTGATGTTGTGTGCGACATGCTGGTGTAGCGCGGGCACACCTTTCTTAGAGAAGTAGTGGCGACTGGACATCTGGTACTGGGGCACAGCGACATACATAAGGTCTCTAAAATCCTGTGTGTCCACCAGGCGGAAAGGCAGCATTTCGGTAGCCAAGAGCTTACAGAGGGATAAAGTCAACCTCTTAGCTTTGTCATGGGTCGCAGGAAATGGCCTTTTATTTGTCCACATCTGAGGGACAGAGATCTGGCTGCTGTGTGTAGACGGTGTTGAGTAGGGTGTCCCGGGAAAAATGCAGCTTTGTGAGGAAAGTGCAGGCGTAGACATGATGTTGCCTTCATCCAACGTTGGTGCTATCGATGTCTGAGAGTGTTGTACACACGTACTTGTTTCCCCTTCCAAACCAACTGACGACCTACCAAGCAAACTGCCTGTTGCGGTTACAGTGGTGGAAGTTGTGCGTGGAAAACCAGGTGTGACAGCTGTCCCCATAGTCCTAGAAGATGAAGAGCGCGCGGATGCACTGGAAGGGGCAGGCGGTGGATGGTTCGCTCCGCTAGGCCGCATTGCAGCACGGTGAGCTTCCCACTGGGAGATATGATATTTATTCATGTGACAATTCATGGAAGAAGTTGTCAAACTGCTGAGGTTTTGCCCTCTACTAACAGAATCACGACAAATTTTACAGATCACATAATTTGGCCGATCTTTTGCTATGTCAAAAAAGGACCAGGCTAGGCAAGGCTTAGAGGGCATGCGACCTGCTGAGCCCCCCCGACTAGTGCTCAGAGGCAGAGTGGTGGCTGAGGATGCAGTTGTAGATGTGCTACCAGTGCTCCGACTCTGTCCAGGAAGGCGCAAGGTAACTTCGTCGTCGGTTGCATCCTCATCCACCGCCTCTGTTGACCTCCTCGAGTGCCTGACTGTGGGTTGACAGTAGGTGGGATCTAGAACTTCCTCATCAATTGTTGTGTTTGCACTCCCTTCACCCTCAGACCGAGCCTCTTCTTGCCCTGACCGAATATTTAAGTTATCATCCCAATCTGGTATCTGCGTCTCATCGTCATCAGTATGTTCCTCATTGTCTATAACAACAGGTGTTACAGTTTGTGAAAAAGGGTCAACATTATGCTCAGAAACGTGGTCCTCACGGCCTGAATCAGAGTCACAAAGGTTCTGGGCATCACTGCAGACCATTTCCTGGTCTGTACTCACTGTAGCTTGGGAGCAGACTTCTGATTCCCAGGCTATAGTGTGACTGAACAGCTCTGCAGACTCAGCCATCTCAGTTCCACCATACTGTGCAGGGCGGATGGAGACTTCAGAGCTGGGAGAATGCAAGTGTGATTGGGCTGAAAACTCAGAGGACTGGTGTTTTTTGGATGCGGTAGTTGAGGTGGCGGAGAGGGCACTTGTTGGACCACTTGAGATCCATTCAAGCATTTTCCTTTTTTGGCCATCATCTACCTTTGTTCCAGTTGTTCGTGTCCGTAAAAAAGGGAGCACATCGGATTGTCCATGGTAAGTAGTAGACATCTTACTTTTGCTGGAAGATGGTCTATCTCCAGCAGATGTTAATGGAGCTTTGCCACCTTCCCTACGGACAAACCCTTTTTTTCCTTTTCCAACACGCCTCTTCCCCTTTCCACCAGCATCTGTCATTTTGCCACTCATTTTGATTGCGACAAGATTGTGCACTTAAAATGTGGTAGTAAAAATTGAGATGTGGTGTAGATTTCAGCAGTGGTCTAGCTTTATTAACAGCAGAATAAACAACAATAATTATCCCTGACAATGCCCTTAAACTGGCAGCATAGTTTGCTAGTATAATGGCTTAGTAACAATGAGTTTGAGTGTGCAATGCAGGCAGACGTGCTGCAAATATCTATGCACTAGTGGGACAATACAGAAGTCCAACAGCCACGTTTAGGATGCCACTAAGTTTCCTCAGGGTTTGCTAGTATAATGGCTTAGTAACAATGAGTTTGAGTGTGCAATGCAGGCAGACGTGCTGCAAATATCTTTGCACTAGTGGGACAATACAGAAGTCCAACAGCCACTTTTAGGATGCCACTAAGTTTCCTCAGTGTTTGCTAGTATAATGGCTTAGTAACAATGAGTTTGAGTGTGCAATGCAGGCAGACGTGCTGCAAATATCTTTGCACTAGTGGGACAATACAGAAGTCCAACAGCCACTTTTAGGATGCCACTAAGTTTCCTCAGTGTTTGCTAGTATAATGGCTTAGTAACAATGAGTTTGAGTGTGCAATGCAGGCAGACGTGCTGCAAATATCTTTGCACTAGTGGGACAATACAGAAGTCCAACAGCCACGTTTAGGATGCCACTAAGTTTCCTCAGTGTTTGCTAGTATAATGGCTTAGTAACAATGAGTTTGAGTGTGCAATGCAGGCAGACGTGCTGCAAATATCTTTGCACTAGTGGGACAATACAGAAGTCCAACAGCCACGTTTAGGATGCCACTAAGTTTCCTCAGTGTTTGCTAGTATAATGGCTTAGTAACAATGAGTTTGAGTGTGCAATGCAGGCAGACGTGCTGCAAATATCTTTGCACTAGTGGGACAATACAGAAGTCCAACAGCCACTTTTAGGATGCCACTAAGTTTCCTCAGTGTTTGCTAGTATAATGGCTTAGTAACAATGAGTTTGAGTGTGCAATGCAGGCAGACGTGCTGCAAATATCTTTGCACTAGTGGGACAATACAGAAGTCCAACAGCCACTTTTAGGATGCCACTAAGTTTCCTCAGTGTTTGCTAGTATAATGGCTTAGTAACAATGAGTTTGAGTGTGCAATGCAGGCAGACGTGCTGCAAATATCTTTGCACTAGTGGGACAATACAGAAGTCCAACAGCCACGTTTAGGATGCCACTAAGTTTCCTCAGGGTTTGCTAGTATAATGGCTTAGTAACAATGAGTTTGAGTGTGCAATGCAGGCAGACGTGCTGCAAATATCTTTGCACTAGTGGGACAATACAGAAGTCCAACAGCCACGTTTAGGATGCCACTAAGTTTCCTCAGTGTTTGCTAGTATAATGGCTTAGTAACAATGAGTTTGAGTGTGCAAAGGGCAGGAGGGTACAGTGGCAGGGTTGTGGGTCTGGGTAGAGGAAAGGAAGCCTCCCTTTCTATCCCTCCTAATGGGGAAATGCAGCGAGGAAATCCCTGACCTTAGCTACACAGACGCTGTCATCTTGTGTAGCTGTTAAAATCTGTTTCCACGGCCCTGACTGTCACCTATGGCTCTGACCCTGCCGGTATTAGCCCTTATAAGGGCTGAAAGAAACTTCTATCCCTATTCTGTATAGCGCTGTGTATAGAGTGTACACAGCAGTATCGGAGACAGGAGCTACGCCAGCGGTGACTGACACCCAGACGCAGAAGAGATAATGGCGTCCGGACGGGCAGATACTCGTTTTTATAATGCAGGGACATGTGACATGGACATCCTATCACACATGTCGTTGCTTCTCTTGCTAAAAGTCCACTTAGCTGTGTGTGTGTCTGGGATTGGCTGACATGCTGGCCCGCCCCACTACACGCGCGCGCTTAGGGAAGGAAGACAAGGAAAAAAAAAAAATGGCGATCGCCATTATCCAAACAGCAGTGATCTGAATGCGCTGTTCCCGCATACTATACACTGAAATTTCATAATAGTGTGAGTCACAGAGTGACTTACACTATTACAGCAGAAAGCCAGCTAGTAATTATCTTGTCTTTTTGCTGCTAGAACCGTTCTCGAATGTATCTAGAACTATCGAGCTTTAGCAAAAAGCTCAAGTTCTAGTTTGATCTAGAACAGCCCCCAAAATCACTCGAGCCGCGAACTGGAGAACCTCGAACCGCGAACCGCACTCAACTCTAGTGATGGGTATCAAAATACAGGGGACCCTACACTACTTTTATAAATTATTTATTTATTTATACACTCCAGTTTGGGGACCCAGACAACTAGTTTGAGGGCAACCAATCACAGATGCTGGCATAGAGGGTGGCGGCGCAGTCTGACTGCAACCAATCACAGACATAGGGTGAGCGGGGGTAGCAGGGAATATTCTTTAGGTTTAATGAGCAGACTCGGAAACAGTGTGACAGCCGCATGGAAACTCTAGGTGTCTGGTATGGACCCTGAACTTTGCAGTTTGGATTCACCCATCAGTACATGTTACACCAGACCTGGGCAAGGGGCGGCCCGCGGGCCGGAACCGGCCCGCCTACTGTCTGTGACCGTCCCGCCTGTCTTGCTGAGAGTTGGAGGCGTGGCCCGATCTATGCCTCAGCCTCGCTCTCACTGCCGGGAGCTATGTATCCCGCAGTGCAGTGATAAAAGCAGCTCCACGCCCCCCCACTCTGCCGGTCACACCCTTCTCTTGCTGCCAGTCATGTCCCCTCTCTCTGGATGCTGCTAGCCATGCCCCTTTGCTGTCGTCCACGCCCCCTCTCAATGCTGGACACACACTCCTCGGATGCCTTCCTTGTCCCCTCCTGCTGCTCTCTCGATGCTGGCCACGCCCCCTTTGCCTGCCCCTTCTACCCAGGATCCTTGCATGTGACCGGCTCATCTCCACAGCAGCTGCTTCAAAAACGTCAGTTCTGCAACTGAGGTAAGTGCACCAGTAGCAGCAGGGAGAGTGCATTGTGAGTGCAGGAGGGGAGAGCAGGGGAGCAGCACTTGTGTCTTCTCAGGTCCCCCCTGTGCCTGCAATAGAAGAAGCAGACACACAGGGGACACAGAGAAAGCAGCCAGAGGAGCCCTCAGGCTCTGCTGCTGTAGTGCTGCCTGCATGTGCCCTCAGCACCCCCAGGGCCAGTATGTATTCCCCACTGGCCACCAATGTCAGTATGCATGCCCCACTAGCCACCACTGTCAGTATGCATCCCCCACTCGCCACCACTGTCAGTATGTATGCCCCACTAGCCACCACTGTCAGTATGCATCCCCCACTGGCCACCACTGTCAGTATGCATGCCCCACTGGCCACCACTGTCAGTTTGTATGCCCCACTGGCCACCACTGTCAATATGTGTGCTCCACTTGCCACCACTGTCAGTATGTGTGCTCTACTGGCCACCACTGTCAGTATGTGTGCTCCACTGGCCACCACTGTCAGTATGTATGCTCCACTGGCCACCACTGTCAGTATGTGTGGTCCACTGGCCACCACTGTCAGTATGTGTGGTCCACTGGCCACAACTGTCAGTATGTGTGCTCCACTGGCCACAACTGTCAGTATGTGTGCTCCACTTGCCACCACTGTCAGTATGTGTGCTCTACTGGCCACCACTGTCAGTATGTGTGCTCCACTGGCCACCACTGTCAGTATGTATGCTCCACTGGCCACCACTGTCAGTATGTGTGGTCCACTGGCCACCACTGTCAGTATGTGTGGTCCACTGGCCACAACTGTCAGTATGTGTGCTCCACTGGCCACAACTGTCAGTATGTGTGCTCCACTGGCCACCACTGTCAGTATGCGTGCTCCACTGGCCACCACTGTCAGTATGTGTGCTCCACTGGCCACCACTGTCAGTATGCATGCCCCACTGGCCACCACTGTCAGTTTGTATGCCCCACTGGCCACCACTGTCAATATGTGTGCTCCACTTGCCACCACTGTCAGTATGTGTGCTCTACTGGCCACCACTGTCAGTATGTGTGCTCCACTGGCCACCACTGTCAGTATGTATGCTCCACTGGCCACCACTATCAGTATGTGTGGTCCAGTGGCCACCACTGTCAGTATGTGTGGTCCACTGGCCACTACTGTCAGTATGTGTGCTCCACTGGCCACAACTGTCAGTATGTGTGCTCCACTGGCCACCACTGTCAGTATGTGTGCTCCACTGGCCACCACTGTCAGTGTGTGTGCTCCACTGGCCACCACTGTCAGTATGTGTGCTCCACTGGCCACCACTGTCAGTATGTGTGCTCCACTGGCCACCAAGACCAGTGTGTGTGCTCTACTGGCCACCAGGGCCAGTATGTGTGCTCCACTGGCCACCAGGGCCAGAATGTGTGCTCCACTGGCCACCAGGGCCAGTATGTGTGCTCCACTGGCCACCAGGGCCAGTATGTATGCTCCACTGGCCACCAGAGCCAGTATTTATGCTTCATAGGCCACCAGGGCCAGTATGTTTTTTCCAGAGGCCTGTATGCCCCCTACTGACCCCAGTAATGTGTTTGTCCCCCACTGACCCCAGTAATGCCTATGCCCCCCACTGATCTCCAAATTTTCATTGCATCTTTGTATTGTTTAAGTTACTGTTTGTTTATGAAAGGATAGCATATATATTATATACAGTATTGGGTAGAACTGAGGTAATTATATTAGCTCGGCCCTCTAAAACCATCCCAATTTCTCATGCGGCCCCATGGGAAAATTAATTGCCCACCCCTGTGTTACACAGTAGTCGGCTTACATACTTACTCATAACCTCACAGCTGTAACAAGTAGTTATGAGCAAACCTGTGGATATTTGGGTTCGCTGAACCAGCACAGGGAAAAAAAATCAGATTCAGCAAGCAAACTTGATGTCAAACGTCACCCCGAACAACGAACCCCTTACAAGTCAATGGGGACAAGACGATCGGGACTGTAAAATGGCCTTTGTAAGTGATGGGGGCTGCAAATATAATTTAAATGTTAGTAAGAGCAGGATAGTTATAGATACCATGTTTCCCAGTGTTTCCTGGAGGATCACCCTGCAGGAACACTCTTTTCTGGGTGCACTAATTAAGGTTTATCAATATTCACTGCTTCCCCTACCCACCCTCTGTGCTAGTTTCTGTGACTGGTTGCAGACTGTATACATGATACCCAAAATGTGTCCATGTCTGTGATTGGTTGCAGTTAGTTTGCTGCATATTATTGTAAAAATAAATAAATAATAAAAAAAAATTACGTAGGCTCCGATCATTTTTTGATAGCCAGCGAAGGTAAACAAGCTCCAGGCTGCAGCCCCCACCTATGAGCTTTACCGTGGCTGGATATCAAAATAGAGGGGAATAAAAAGGCGTAGGGTCCCCCCATTTTTCATATACAGCCACAGTTATGCAGACAGGTTGGGAGCTGGTATTATCAGGATGGAAGATGTGATAGATATTGGCCCTCCCAGCCTATAAATACCAGCCTACAGCTGCCCAGAATTGGCACATCACTTTAGATGTGCCAATCCTGGTGGTTTACCGTGCTCATCCTGATTGCCATTGTGCGGTGACAATTGAGCTAATATAACGGGTTAATGACAGCTGTGATTACAGATTAGTAATCGGAGGCATCAATGAGACACCCCCATTACTAATCCTGTAAGTGAAAAGAAATAAAACACAAACAGAAAAATAATCCTTTATTGAAATAAAATACACACACTCTATTTCACTCCTTTATTAACACCCAAAACTCCCTTGCAGATCTGACGTTATCCATACAAAATCCCATGATGATCCTCAGCTCTGCAACATCTGGAACCTGCAGAGAGTGAACATATGTCCGATCTCCGCATGCTCCAGGAAACACTGACAGCAGTGGCTGTAAGCAGGTGACTTCACTCACATCAACAGAGCTCACAACCCAGGATCGCTTGATGCCCTAAGTGAAAGTTGAAGCCACTGCCGGACTGTTGGATTGCAGGTCATGGGGCTCTGACCCGCAATACGACGGTCCGGCAGCACTTTCACAGAGAGCAGCGAGGGAGCCAGGATGTGACCCCAGAGTAATTGAGTGACGTTACTTGCTCACAGCCGGGTTCCCTGTCAGTGTTTCCTGGACCCTGCGGAGAGCGGACATGTTTTCTCTCTCTGTAGGTCCGGATGTAGCAGAGCTGAGGATAGTTGTGTGTATACTTCATATAGATTACGTTGGATATGCAAGAGTGTTTTTTGGGGGTTAATAAAAGAGTGAAAAAGGATGTGTGTATTTTAGTTCAAATAAAGGATTTTTTTGGTGTTTGTGTTTTTTTTATTTTCACTTACAAGATTAGAAAGATTGGTGCCTCATAGACACCTCCCATTACTAATCAGTAATGGAGGTGTCTCATAGGCATATCCCATTACTAATCTAGTGCTTGATGGCAGCTGTTGTATGCTGACAAATCACAGCTGTCATTAATCCCTTATATTATCCGATTGCCACTGCACCAGGGCATTCGAGATGAGCCGGGTAAAGCACCAGGATTGGATCATCTAATGAATGCGCCAATTCTGATGTGGCTTCAGCCTGCTATTTTTAGGCTGAGGGGGCAATATCCATGGCTTCTCCCATCCTAATAATACCAGCCCCCAACGTCTCTGCTTTACTGTTGCTTAATATAAAAAAATGCTCATCCCTAGTAACAAGTCTTTTCTTTCCTTTCAGGATTCCATAAAGGTATGAGTGGCACACTAATTTCCTGGATTGACAAATTTAATTTCCTGTAACTTTTACACATCTTATATTTTCTTGCAACAATTACTTTATTAAAACAATTCAATAAATTCCCATACTTTTTCTAAAAATTATCCCAAGTCCTCCTGATGTTTAACATCCCCTAAAAATCCATATATACGTAACATATATATTTAACGTACAGTCTGCTAGAAACTATAAAGTAAAAATTGTTTTATTTTACTTACTGCAGGTAAACTAACCATCAGCATCAACACTGTATATCTTCTTTACGGTCACATTTTAAAGGTGAATCACATTTTGTTTGTCTTGCATCAGTTAGTTCTTTCTTCAACTACTATTCAGGCACAAGAGGTCATACTGCTTATGATTGGATCCTTGTGTAAATCATTAATCAGTGATATACAATTGAAAACTAAATTAATTTAGCTTCATGTTACTTAAAGGGAACCTGTCACCAGATTTGGTGACTATAAGCTGCAGCCATCCCCAGATGGGCTCTTATATACAGCATTCTAATACGCTGTATATAAGAGCCCAGGCCGCTGTGTAGAACGTAAAAATCATTTTATAATACTCAGGTACGGTGCCCAGGGAAGGATGATGAGAGAAGTAGTGATGGCGATGGCCTTTGAATAAGAGTCCGAGTCAGATGCTGCGGTTCCAGGTGTCTTTACTCACTCTTTGTGCCGCTCGCCCGGCTAGTACTGGTCACTCGCTGTGATGTGCCCTGTCAACCTTGGATAAGTTAGACGCAGTCACCGGTGTTTGAAAGAAGAAAGTCATTTGACAGAGTTGCCCTTCCAGCCATGGGGAACTTGGCTGAGCAGAGAAGAAGAATGGTGTTGTGTCCCAGAACTGGTGTCCTGGCTAGACTGACTGAAGTTTGTGTGAGTTGCTCCTACTTCTACCCCAAGTGGAACCCGCCCACCAGGTGGCTGGCTTCAGTGACTGGTGAAGTCCCATGCATCGTGATGGCCATCCCCCTGCCTACCCTGAGCCAATCCCCCCGTGAGAAGGCTCCTAAGCTATATGTAACGTGTGAATGGGGAACACCGGTGATTAACCCCATCCTTACCCGAGGTGAATATCGCACCTTAAATAAAGTTCAATACTCTGTGGCGACTGGAGCCTCAGGGGCGCCACATTCCCCCACAGCAAATGGCAGCACTCCCGGGCTGCAACAAAACAAAATTAGTACACCGCAATTTTTCAATATGCATTATAACATGTAACATTCTTCTCTTTATGGGAGGCACCATTAGTAAAGTTTCAAACATTTTCAACAGTTACCTATCAGCAGTATCATCATGCAATTAATATCAACATTTGCACATGGAAAACAAAACAGTTATTCTTGCTTAGCTGCTGGTGGTGCCAGAGGGCTGGTCGCAACCCCCTGGCTCTGGGCATTCAATTCACATCCGTGGGCAAAGTGTCCAACTTTGCTGCAGTGCCAGCAGAATGGCTGTCCATTAGCATCATAACGATCAGGAGCTTGTGGCAGCGGGGCTCTTCCGCGCTGCCGCCAGGGAAGATCATCAGCACTAGAAGCCAGTTTAATGGTTACAGGTGGCTGAGTCACCTACTTGGATTGCACTGCTTGGGCAAAGTAGCCATACCTTTAATCAGTTCCAACATGCGGAGCTGCAGTTCATCATTGGAGGTTCCACCCGCAGTTTGCGCCTTGGCTCCCACTTACACAGATGTAGTTGGCTGTAATCCCGGTTGCTTTAACACAATGCTGCCGCGATCCGGTTCACGCAGTGCTTGGATGGCCCGATCTTTGAACTCTGCGAAGGGCTTTGCATGGATACAAAGCGCATCTGGGTCCGGTGGGTATCGGACAGAAGCCCTTCGATGAATTGATCAGTCAGCAGGCGGTTCTCATCTTTCACCTCCTCCGGGTCTACTTGCCGAACAGCTCTTATAGCCTCCTGAAGATTTAAAGCATAGTCGTGAATACACGAAGAGAAGAGAAGAAAGAGGTGATGGTGTCGTGTCCCAGAACTAGTGTCCTGGGTAGACTGACTGAAGTTATGTGAGTTGCCCCTACTTCTACCCCAAGTGGAACCCGCCCCCCAGGTGGCTGGCTTCAGTGACCGGGGCAGTCCCATGCATCGTGAAGGCCACCCCCTGCCAACCCTGAGCCAACACCCCCTGTGAGAAGGCTCCTAAGCTATATGTAAAGTGTGATTGTAAAACACCAGTGATTAACCCCCTCTTTACCCGAGCGAATATTGCACCTTAAATAAAGTGCAATACTTTGTGGTGACTGGAGCCTCAGGTCTTGCCACATACACAGCATGTTAGAATGCTGTATATAAGAGCCCACTGGCGGTGGCTGCAGCTTATATTCGCCAAATCTGGTGACAGGTTCCATTTAAATAAACAGTTAAAAAATATTTCCTTTTAATGAGGGTAGTATAAGGCGCTGTCTTTGTATACCTCATGTCTTTTCTATATGTCACAATCCCCCCTTTAGTCAAAGTAATTTAGGATTTTTTTCTGGACAAAGGACACCACACCACCCTATATGAATTCCTCTACACTATATGCAAGCTCAAAATCATTTATCCCGATATGACCTTATAATAAATATACTAATATTGGATATTTCCTGTTCACGATCCTTACAACACACAGACTCACATTATGAAAATAACAGCATATTTCATTCATCACAAACTAAACAGCATTTGCAAAAGACAAAAGCATATACAAATCTAACACTTTTTTTTCCTAGCAATTCACAGGAAACCATATTTCACAACATAATAATTTTCATCAGATTATTCACATTCAAGTAATATACTCTCGTCTGTGCTACAAATGATCATCCACTGCCTACATACAAATTAATCTATTTCTTTTCACAGACTCATATTACTTTAGGCATTGTAACAGTTTTATCAGTTCACACGTAGAAAAATACAAATTAGACATACCAATGGACTCAGTAAAACTCTTGGAATAAAATACAGGTCTGCAAGGGTAAAATTGTACGAAAAGTAAGAGGTGATTGTTATATACTTTCGATAGCTGAACTTTCCATCACGTACAGTTTTTTTTTTTTACAAACACTGACTCCATAGAGTCAACGAACCACAGCTTTGTTCTCAGCTCGAAATAAATAATTTTATTCAGGGACTTGGACCTTCCTACACATTCTGTAGGCTTTTAACTAAAGGAAATTAAGCTGTTAGCTCTGACATTGTACCTGTTCTTCATGGTAAAGAAAAGTTATTCCTTCCATACTTTTCTCATGACTGTGCTCTATTGTATTGCAGCGATGTTTCTGGACTGATGGAAAAATGTAACATTGAGTACAATGTGAGCGAGTGGAGACTATTGATTCATCCAAAAAAAGTCTGAAAGCTGCTACTGCACAATGGCAATATGTTTTAATGCCATTACACAGAGAAGATCCTGTCTTCTATAAGAGAAAAGGTATCAAGAGAAGCTTTGAAGATCAAAGTAAAAGGCACAATAATTATTTTCTAATAAAATTTCAGAAATAATTTTCAATACATTTATATATATATATAATATTGTGCACATTTATTGCTACAATAAAGATTTTTCTAATTCATCTTGCTAGTTTTGTGCAAATGTGACGCCCTGGACTAATCAGGTCGTCCCAGGTAGTCCCATGCATACACACCCCCCTCCCTAAAAAGGTGACAGCAGCCAAACTTCAAAACCTTGTCACCACCCTCCAGGTTTGATGTCCACACCAGGGAGGCGGAGCCAGGTGGTTGGCTCTGCCCACAGAGGAGTTCACAGGCCTGGAGGCGGGAAACAAGACACAAGTTCAGTGTGTAGTAGTCTAGTCTTGACAGTGAAGGAGAGAGGTTGAGTTCAAGGGCAGACCTGTGACCAGGCCTGCCAATAGTCTACTCAGGTGCCTGGGTCGGAGCCCAGTCACCCCTGGCACGGAGGGAGACGGTGGTGGCCGCCTGCAGGAGCTGGGATTACAGCCGGTTGAACCGTAGGGACCGGGGTCGGGCGGTGGCCCGCCGGTACCGAACCGGGGAACCGATTGGAAACCGGAGCACTAGGAGGGGTACTCAGACCCAGTACGAAGCCCCGAACCGACAGGGCCGAGTCAAATCAACTGATTGAGGACTGGACTTAAGGACCTTTCCCACACAAGACAACAGCCCAACCATTCAGGGTAAAGCCACCGCCAAGGCATAGAGACCCAAAGGTCCATCGTCTGCAGTCAAACAGGGCTCTTCCGATACCCAGTAAGCCGAGCAGCGGACTACCGTTGCTTAGGCATAGGAGTCAAACGTTCACACAAAGAGGTGCAGGAGAAAGGCGGAAACCACCAACCTGTTAAGGGAGAAGCTGCAGCCGGCTGCGGGCCCCGTTCATTACCCCATTTGGTTTACCAGAGACTCCAGTGTATTGTGTCATAGTGAGTACACCAGCGCCGCACCGCACCAGCATCCAGCACGCACCTGTCCCACGCCTCAGCACCTCCCATGGGCCCCCGGGACCATCACTCCCCTACCCACGGAGGGGTCAACACCAAGCTGCGCAACACCGTCCCCGGGAGGCCTAGTTAACGGCAGCGGTGGTGTCCATCCATTCACCACAACCCGTGGGTGGCGTCACGAACTTACATCCCTTCCAAACCACCGCGGCCCCAGCCGTGGAACTCCCCACCGAAGTCCCTGCGTGTAGCGCCAAACTCCTTGCAGAGGGACGTGACCCCCGGGTCCCTGAGGAGCTCGAGCCACCCACCATACGAGCACGGATCCGAGCGGCTCGGCGGTCGCAGCCGAGCCTTCGGGGTGCTACACAAACTCCATATATGATTTTTAAACTTAGCAGTGTTGGGTTTTTTTTGTTTGTTTTTTTTAAATCAGAATATAAGAAAATATAAAAATCAGTAATTCTGTTTAAAAAAAAAATAAAAATCATAAACCCAAATGTTGCATACCCGTGGAACTATCATGGTAGGAAACAAACAATATTACTTTTCAAGATCTTTTTGTTTTCCTCCCATCCTTCATGTCAATTCAGGTCCCCTGTAAGACTTCACACTTTGTGTTTGTGTAGCGTTTTTTTAGCTACGGATTTGCCTCGGGTTTATGCAAATCCATGCTAATAAAATGCTGCTTTTTACAGTCCCTGCAAAAGTCTATGAGATTTCTGAAATCCCATGCACACACACACAAACATGTCAGGATTTTTTCCTGACCATTTTGTGAACCACCTCCGATTTTGCTGCGTTATGAAAAAAATGAACATATCAATTCTTTTCAGCGCTTTTGCTACTGTTTTGACCCTACTGACAGGTGGACTCACAGATACCCTGCAAGTCCACCTGTCACTAGATACCCAGAATTGATCCAGGGTAGGAGGATTGGAGCAGGCGCGGTATATTTACCGAATCCCCAACTCTGTATGCTCCCGCGGCTCCTCCACTTCCCCACTCATTCCATATTCACTGCTTTCATCTGTGATTGGTTGCAGTCAGAAGTGCCCCCGGCATCTGACTGCAACCAATCACATGCCCGGTCTGCGGGTCCATACAGAGAATGAGTCAGCTGCTCATTCAGGGGTGACCTCACTCATGCTATTTACGGTCACAGGTATCGCCAGCTGTGACCGGGAATCACCTGAGTGAAGGGAACACTGATCGTGCGGTTCATTCATTCTCTGGAGCTCACAGCGGGCAGTCCTGTTCTATGGTTGCGTGCTGTGATCTTCAGATGTAGCAGAGCTGAATCACCATGGGACCTCGTGTGAATTACTTCACACCTGCAGGGGTGATTATGGGGTTAATAAAGTGGTGAAAGAGGGGGCTTTTTGTATTTTATTTAAAAAAAGATTTTTTCGGTGTTTGTATTTATTTCTTGTCACTTATTACAGATTGGTGATGGGGGTGTCCTATAGATGCCTGCCATTACCAATCTAGGACTTAAGGCCCTGTCACAAACAGAGATAAATCTGCGGCAAATCTGTGGTTGCAGTGAAATTGTGGACAATCAGTGCCAGGTTTCTGCCTGTGTACAAATAGAACAATATGTCCGTGATTTCACTGCAACCACAGATCTGCCAAAGATTTATCTCTGTGTGTGGCAAGGGCCTTAGTCGCAGCTATGAGCTGCGATTATTCCATTATTATCCCGATTGCCACTGCACCTGGGCAATTCGGGAAGAGCCGGGTAAAGTGCTGGGCTTGCCGCATCTAATGGATTCGACAATCCTGGGTGGCTGCAGGCTGATATTTTTAGGCTGGATCTCTCCAGCCTGAGAATACCAGCCCCCAGCTGTGGGCTTCATCTTGGCTGGGTACCAATATTGAGGGGGACCGCACTGTGTTTTTTTTTTTTAAATTATTTAAATAATTAAAAAAAACAGTGTGGGGTCCCTCTTACTTTGATACACAGCCTAGATAAGCACAGCTGGGGGCTGCAGTCTGTAGCTGTAGGCTTCATCTGTGTTGGTATCAAAATATGGGGGGACCCTGAGTCATTTTTTTATTTATTTATTTATTTTTTACTCTACAATAGATCCGCAGACTCCAGTGTTGGGGTAGGGGGGAAGCAGTGAATATGCATGAGACTAATGAGCGGCACCGGAAGTAGGAGGGGCCGCGGGAGCAGGTACGAATGATCCTAGAATGTATGTACTCCTTCCAGGTTAGTGGGCGTGATAAGGTGGGTTAGTGGGTGTGGTCAGCTGGGTTAGTGAGCTTGGCCATGTTTTCTTCCTACCACTACAATCATGCTTCGCCCCCTGCCCCCCATGTGATAGGGGCCTGTTGAAGATGTCATACCTGGAAGGAACCTATACACTCTAGCATCTACCGGAGACTGGTAAGTATAGCGCGCTTGCTTTTGTTACATCCCCACCGGAGTCCGCTCCAGCGAGTTCTACTTCTGCAGGTAGATGTTGACTGGTTGCCCGAGGCCGGTTGGTTTCGCCTCCAGGTCCCCTTCGTCCCAGTGCCAGTTTGGTTCTCTGGTACCTTTTTCCCCTGCACCTGTCTCTGGTAACTGGGTCCCCGTGGTATAGAACAACTGAGAGTCCCCGTTCTGTGGTTTGTCCACTTCTGTCTGCCTGACGGTAGCGTGAACCCTCTGGGGTTGGAGTCTCTGGTCCTGTCCCTGGTTCTCTCTATGCTACTGAGTCTTCGTATTCTTTAGGGTCAGCAAGGTCCTTGATGGACCCCTTGCTGTGCAGGTGTTAACAGGTCGGCCTGGAGCTCTTTCCTGTCCTAGGGTCCTATACCCCGTCGGTGCGTAGTTCCGGGAGTACTCCACCGGCAACCAGTTCTCCGGGGTGCCAGGTCACCATTAACCCGAGTCAGGACGTCGCTTCACTTCCACCTTCACTCTCCTACTGCTGTGAACTCACTGACTACTCTCTACAGTCTGTCCCCCCCACCTTGTCAACTAGTGGACTGGATTGGCTCCACCTCTAAGCGGCCATCCATTGGTCCCACCCTAGCTGGATACCATTGTATGGGGGATTATTGGGGAAAAACTGGGATTACCTGGGTTTTTGTTGGTACCGGCAATGGGGTTCTGGGTCCCTAAGAGGGTAGACCCTGCATCCTTGTGGGGATGCAGAACCTTGTAGCACCCTGATGGTTTCAGGGGAGCTACAATACTCTTAGTTTAATAGTGAAAAAACTGGTGACAGGTTCCCTTTAAGTCAGAAAGCAGAGGTGGAGCATGAGGGCTCATAGGCAAGGTTGGGTGATATAAGTAACCTGCCCAATTACTTTTGTTCTCCCCACAGTCTTATTCCCCTCATACCAGTCACTTTGTATGGAATTCATGTGCTGTAAGTTTGGATAAACAGGAAGTGTGCCTAGGGGAAAAGGAGTGTTAGAAGCTGGGGATGTGAGATGCTTCATACCTCTGAAGGGACCAGCCAGGGAGGCCTCTGGCTGTGTAGTCGTGGCAGCACTGCATTCAAGGCACATCCCTGGCTGCATCACCTCTTTAATGTTGAGAGAGTGTATGTCGGTGTCTTCATCGGCCGATGCACAAAAAGGCTGCAGGCAAAAGTCCAGATGCAATAAAAACGACATTTATTCACAAAGATAAAACACTCCGGTCAGCGGATTCCGGCAATATTAGTGGAGCTGGGGACAACCTGCCCAAACGCACCCTCTGGTGGGGATATGCCCAAAGTACTCCACTTCCTCCGGGCTCCCACTCTTCAGCCAAGCATACACCGGACCCACACCGGCAGAATAGGCTCTGAGGTTGCGTCCACCTCCTGATCTCCGGTGTCCCTTGATGGTCCGCTCACACAATCGCACTTGCCGCTGCAGATGCTCACTCTCCGCTGACCCGGATCTTTCTGTCTCACACACATTCAGACCTTGCCTAGCAATCCGGCCGACTCCTCCTCCCCGGTGGCAACAGCCGTCCCACCCGGCCACTAGGGGGTGCCCTAACACATCATAGAACAATAGTAAAACATTTTTAATAACAACAGTGCCGGGTTATTTATGCTAGACTAGTAGGGGGTAGGCCCACCCACTACATGCCTCCCCTCTTAAAATCCGAGCCTCCCGGCAAGGCTCTAAAACTTTAAACATATTGACACATAAAAACCTTTTGGGTCAGTCCTCAACAGCGGCACCAGTTCAGCGGCACTCCCGGACTTTAGGGGCGCTTAATGGCGCAGCAGCGCTCCCGGTCTCTGGATAGCGCCCGGAGGCTCAACAGCGCTCCCGGTCTTAGATGGGCGCCCGGAGGCTTCAATAGCGCTCCCGGTCTTTGCTGAAGGTGCCCGGAGGCTTCAAAAGCGCTCCCGGTCTTAGATGAGGCGACTGCCCGTACAAACACACAGAAGGGAGCTCGTCCCGTGAAACTTTAAAAGAACTTCTGCCGGCTAAACGGCGCCGGACTTAAACAACAGATCAGCAGTGGTGACTTACTCTGGGGGCCAGGGCCTCTTCCATTCCTCCGCTTGGGCCTGGATGTATGCCCCCAGGGATTGTCCCGGCTGCCGACGGATCCTCTGGAAGGACGCAGGGGCGTAGGGTGGCTCCACAGGCGCAGCTGCTGCAGCTCCTCTCGGTGGTGAAGGCGTCGCTGCCCCTGACAATCTTACTGGTAACGGCGGCGGTGTCAATGCTGAGACTGGGTAGAGTGGAGGCGGGTCTTCGTTTCCCGCTCTTAAACAGACTCCACCCCCAGCCTCACGCATCATCTTGACTCCTCCGCTGAGGTACTTCTTTTTCTTTTTCTTCATCTTCAATGCCCTGGAGCTGGCGCCTCCCCTCTTTGGGCGGAGTACTCTGTCCTTTTTCTTCGGCGCCGGCCAGCCCCAGGCTCTTCTTTTGGCGCCAACTTTTCGCGCGCTCTCGTTATCTTCACAGACGACGGCCATCTTGCCGCCATCTTGTGCCCGGTCCAACGCCTTGGGCACTTCTTCCTCCCACCATGGGACTGGAAATCTGTTCTCATAGCCCGGAGACGGTGCACTCGGCACCACTTGGTCTCCGGCTTCTTGGGTTCCTGGCAGGGGAATCGGATCCTGCCGACTACGCCACTTGAAGGGACCAGCCAGGGAGGCCTCTGGCTGTGTAGTCGTGGCAGCACTGTATTCAAGGCACATCCCTGGCTGCATCACCTCTTTAATGTTGAGAGAGTGTATGTCGGTGTCTTCATCGGCCGATGCACAAAAAGGCTGCAGGCAAAAGTCCAGATGCAATAAAAACGACATTTATTCACAAAGATAAAACACTCCGGTCAGCGGATTCCGGCAATATTAGTGGAGCTGGGGACAACCTGCCCAAACGCACCCTCTGGTGGGGATATGCCCAAAGTACTCCACTTCCTCCGGGCTCCCACTCTTCAGCCAAGCATACACCGGACCCACACCGGCAGAATAGGCTCTGAGGTTGCGTCCACCTCCTGATCTCCGGTGTCCCTTGATGGTCCGCTCACACAATCGCACTTGCCGCTGCAGATGCTCACTCTCCGCTGACCCGGATCTTTCTGTCTCACACACATTCAGACCTTGCCTAGCAATCCGGCCGACTCCTCCTCCCCGGTGGCAACAGCCGTCCCACCCGGCCACTAGGGGGTGCCCTAACACATCATAGAACAATAGTAAAACATTTTTAATAACAACAGTGCCGGGTTATTTATGCTAGACTAGTAGGGGGTAGGCCCACCCACTACACCTCTACCTCTTCTTTTGTACTCTTCAAGGACTCCTTTCCACTCCTCTATTTTCTGTGCCACTTTGAGGTGTCTACTACAGACTCACAACCTTTTTTTCTCCTATCCAGTACTTTTTCTCAAACCCCATTCATCTCTTTAGATACAGGAAGCCTGTAGGCCTTTTTAAGATTTTTTTTTCATACCCTTTAAAGCAGAGGTCTTGCATGGGGCCACAGCCATAATTGCTTTAGTTCAGATGAACGTTTTGCGACGCTGTGCAGAGTTAGGCTCTCTGCACAACTCAATGGCAGCTGCCGGCCAATCAGAGGCATGCAACTGACACATATGTTCTCAGTTGCTTGCCTCTGATTGGCCAGCGGCTGCTATTGGAATAGTTGTGCCCAGAGAACTTGACTCTATGCATCTGAATTTCAGATGAAGCACTGACAGTGGCTGCGATCGTTACCGGCTCCATGTGCCTGCTGGCCACATGAAGCAGGGAAGAGGACACTAAGGGAATGGAGGACAGATGAAAAGAAAATTTTGGTGCGTGTCTGTGCATGTGCTGCCCGCTTAGGCTGCACAGGTCAGGGTGTGTGTGTAAAATAGCATGATAGGGGACCAGGATGGGACATTGCTCCAAGAAGAGGTGCAGTAAAGGGGACACTACTACAAGAATAGGGCACATTATTACAGGATGGGCACAAGGATGGGGCACATTACTACAGGATGGGGCACAACTACAGGATGGGGACCAGGATGGACACAATATTACAGGATGTGTGGACAAAGATGGACACATTCCTCCAAGATGGGGACAAGGATGGGGCATATTACTAGAAGATAGAGAGAAGGATGGGCACATTACTATATGATGAGGACCATGATGGGTACATTACTACAGGATGAGGACCAGAATGGGGATATTACTACAGGATGGGGACAAGGATGGGGTGCATTACCACAACAAGGGGACAAGAATGGGAACATTGCTACAGGACTGAGACAAGGATGGGCACATTACTACAGGATGGAAATAAGTCTGTGCACATTACTACAAGGGGACAAAGATGGGCACATTACTGCAGAATGGGGAACAGGATGGTGCATGTTACTACAGACTGGTGAGAAGGCTGGTGCACATTGCTCACGAAGGGGAACAGGATGGGGGACATTACTAAAAGATAAGCACCAGGATGGGAACATTATTACAAGATCTTGGCCAAAATTACTATATAAAATTTAACTTTTAATAAATATATTTAAAAGGACAAAAACATAAAAATTAATCAAAAATCACCCTTTGTGACAGAACGCACAACATGAAAATATCATAACATACGGCTGCCAAACTGAAGCAGCCATTAATTGCATATAGCTCCATCAATAAGCACCTCTAGAAGAATTCCACATCACGGATTACATTAGCTACCGTATATAATAAGTGTGTGAGAGGTATGTGACACGCCCGCACTGGGGCATGGGGTGACTCATTACTGGGCAGCGGTTCTGCTCCTGGGGGCGCCGCGGTGGCTGCTCATACCTGATGGAATAAATCAAGATGTTTTGAAAAGGTCATTTCCGGGTTTTTTTTTTTCTTCATTTTTTGCATATCAATATTATGTCTATACATCCTGTCATTTCCATACCTCCATGACTTTTCCTTTTGGCGTTAAATTAATAATGTTAAGGACTGTATTATTTGTCTTAATGAAAATTACAAGTCATTAAAAGGCAATCTGTCAGCAGGTTTTTTTTCTATGTAAACTGAGGGCAGCATGAGATGTGACTGAGACACTGATTTCAGGGATGTGTCACTTAGGTTGGGCACTGTTCTTTCAATACAATGAGTGTTTTATCACCTGGAGAATAACACAAGAGACTAGCTGGGTATCTTGATCCAACCATGAACCTGGCTCTGATTAGCAGCTTAATGTCAATATACAATGTACACAGAAAGTTACTAATTAGAGGTGTGGGCGGGGTTAGCTTTCTGAGCTCTGCTATATGCCACATCCAATTGTGTCACAACTGATGTACCCAGTAAATTAGGTGATACATTGTTGAAATCAGGGTCTCTTTTCCTATTTTCCTACATTATGCTCCTCTCAGATGAGGTAGCAAAAGCAAGGTAACAGATTTTCTTTATAAGCCTCTAAGTAGCTCTATACCATATAGCACTCCTCTCCTTGTGTGCCTGTTATTAACTGCCCCATGCATCTTTTGTCACATGACTCATTTGTTGACTAAATTCCAGTTGAATTATGTCTCACTTACTGTGTATATCATGGTCCCATTTCCACATCAGGTTAGTTAAGCTCTATATATTCTACTTATAGCGACATCATGAGAAACACTCAGGAGATTCGAAATGGAAATGTTGGAATATCTAGATGTCTACTTTACTGAATTGATCTCCGTATACCTTGTGGAACCACAAAAAAGCCGTCTGAAATCTCATGCACACGCTGCTTATTTTTTCTCTGAGGCTTTGAAGCAGTTTAAAATCTGCAGCATGTCAAGTCTTTCAGAATTTTTGCAGCCTTTTAGCACTCATTAAAATGAATCCAAAAATGTTATCAAAAAATGCATAAAAAATGCTAGCAAAAACATGCATATTACTCAGTGTTTTTCTGCTGTAAATACTGACCTTGTGCATATAGCTGTAAGGGTTCACTCACATCTACGTATAAAAAAATCGATCAGATTTTCATCCAGGAAAGTTGGCCGTTTGGTATTCCATATATCATACGACAGTGCTTTGCTATGTGTGATTTTTTTTTCTCGCTAGCGTCCATATGCCATTTATATGATATGCATTTTTTTTTCTCAGCAGGTATTAATCAACAATCATTTACAGGACCATTTACAGTGTTTTATGCAACAGAATGGTAATGTATCCATAAACATTGGACGGCATACGAATAGTCTCTCTGGTGGGAAGTCCCATTTTATTTCTCGTACCTATTGACCTGCATTGGAGTATGCTGCTATTTTTTTTTTCTCTTAGGTCAAATACTTGTGAGGAAAAACTCCCAGATCAGCACTGCCTCATTGAATAACATTGGTTGAGAGTACAATCTGATTATATTTATTGCATTGCACACGTCGTATTTATACGCAGATGTGAGCAAACACTAAAGGTCATCTTGTATCATGCGTATGTAGCGCCCCATGGGGCAGGTGTTTTAACCTACTCGTTGCCGGGCTGCGGGTGCAGATCCTCTGCGTTGGCCTGGCCCGGTTCTGTTACCCCAAGGTGTACAGGAAGGAGGGTTGGAGGGAGGATGGAGGTAGTAGTTGGAGGCTAGGAAAGTCTATAAGGATTGTGACGCCACCAGTGGTATGCAGCCAGGGATGGGGGCCGCCGCTGCAGGGTCTCCGAGGCAGATATTGGGTGCAGTCGGGATGGTGTCGCAGATGGTAGGGTGGTGGTGGCCCCCATTGGCACTGCAGTGCTGGGCAACAGCACCGGTAAAGGAGAGGCAGAGGGTTCCAAGTCTGTTTACGCACAGGTTGTTCAGGTGTGGCGCCCCTGACCTGGTCAGGCACCACTGAGTACTGCACCCATGCTGGGGACAGTACAATACAGGTAATCCAGAAGGCTGACCGAGGTGTGACTACACAGGCGCATAGTGATCAGGTCTCACACATGTACCTATGAGAGGACCCCTGGGGATCCCAGGAGGGGGAAAAGCCTTCACCTTCACTGGAATAGTGGAGGGGGCCAAAAGCCTCCATCTCCTCTCAAGGGGTGTGGTAAGAGAGCCTGGTTGCTAGGTGGCGTAGGCAAGAACAGTAGAGGAGGAGCAGTGAGCCGGTTCAGTGCAGAGCAGAGTCCAGGGAGCTCCGAGAGGAGCTGACCCCTTCCCCTGGGGCTGTGGCAGTCTGACAGCGCCCGCGCAGTGGCTACCGACGGGGGAGAACGGTCACCTAGGAGTGCTACCCGAAACCCGTCTCCAGCTAAAGAGAGAGCACAGAGTGGGAAGTAAGGAGACTGCTAGGGAGTACCAGGCCCAAACGGGCGGCAGATCCCGATGCGGGGATAGATCCACCTTTCCTTGCTAAACCTGCCGGTGTGGGGCCCTCAAAGCCCACACCACAACACCCAAAAGCCGCAGCCACGTAGCCACAGTTAGGGCCCATAGTTCACAGGAGGCAAGCAGCTGGAGTGATCTGGCCCAGGCAACAAGCAAACGGCAAACGAAGGGGAGAGAGGCTTCAGCAACTTCCCTGGGTGACCCCCATAGGGACTAAAAGTCGGGGTTACCCCAAACCACCAAGGGCTAAGGAAGGCGAGTTGGTAGTCACCATCAGAAGTCAGCCTGAAGGATACCTGGTTCCAGCCTGGTTCATCCCAGCTACGCCCGGGTTACTCACCCTGCCACCTGAAGTGAGTAAAATCCCTGAAAGACATCCTGCGTGTGTGGAGTTATTCTGCGCCTTGTGGTACTACGCACCTACACAGGGCCCTGGGGCTTGCCTCACTCTCAGGAGGCTATTCCAACTAACTGCACTCACCATCAGCCCCAGGCGTCCCCTAATCTGCAGTGGCGGTCCCCACTGACCGCAATTCTGAGAGTGGCGTCACGACAAATAGAAGATTTCCTACCTGTGACAAAGACCAGACTGTTCCATCCAAGTGGAGTCCCTGAAGGTAATGCACCGACACTACACATGCGGGGCTTCACATCTGGCGTCACGAACAGGATAAGGACTAGACCTGTCTAGACAGGTGACCATGTGCCTGGGCGGTCCGCTTGAAAAATTGGAAGCGCCGCCATATTGCCACCATGAAAAGCGCGCTGAAAAACAACAGCAGCCCGCGCTGGGAGAAGTTACCGCCCACGAAGAGGTGTGGCTACCCAGAGATCCCCTGCAGAGTTCTGACCTCGCTTGTAAAGAGAGCGGAAGCGTCCAGAGACGGCGGAACGGAAAAGAAGCCAGCAGCTTGTTGTTAGAGAAAATGGCGTCTGAATGCAGAGACCCAGAGCCAGGCTCCGCTGCCTGGTGGTGTCGGGAGCTCGCCGAGTTCTGCGATCAACTGGAGGCCAGGGTCGGAAGGCTGATCAGAGAGGGACGTGCGGAGTTCCTGGGAATGACCGCGGCGGTTCAGGCCTATGAGGGGAGAGCCGCGCGCCGAGTGCCAGACCGGGCGGTGACGACTCAGACCCCGATGCTGCCACCGATGGGTGAGTCCAGTGATGCCCCTGCCAGCGCGAGTGCCCCGACCCCTGCTGCCACGTCCGCGGCCCCTGAAGAGGCGTCCGGCGCGGCGACGCTGAAGCAGGCTGCAGCCACGCCAGGTGCAGCCCGCCAAGCTCAGGCCGCCGCAGCGATGCCCTGCTCGGCCCACCAAGACCCGGTCCCTGCAGCAACGCCCAGTCCGGTCCGCAAAGATCCGGCTGCCACCGCGACCCTCATCCATGCCGCAAGTGAGACGCTGAACCAGGCCGCAGCCACGCCAGGTGCGGCCCGCCAAGCTCCGATCGCTGCAGCGACGCCCAGCCCAGCCTGCACCGATTCCATCGCGACAGCGACGCCGATCCAGGCCGCCGCCATGCAGGGCGCGGCCCGCCAAGACCAGGCCGCCGCCATGCCGGGCGCGGCCCGCCAAGATAAGATTGCATCACCATTTTCCCCGGCCTGCAAGGCCAGAGCAGACACCGCTCCCCAGTCCAAGGAGGTCCCTGCTAGGAAGTCCCTGGTAGGGGAGGACCCCGCATACTGGCAGCTGAAGGCTGACATGGAGGCCAAGTTCCCACAGGAGATGGTGGATCAGTACATGTTCCCTCCGCACACCCCCAAGAGGATTCCGGCAACCCCTGCAGCAACTACGCCAAAGAGTCCCTCGCCTGGGCCTGCTGAAGAAAGTCAATCCCCAGCACTGCCACCAAAGGAGTGCTCAGAAGCACTAAGGGGGAGGGGAGGCCAGGAAGCTGAGGAGCTGACTCAGGAGCCACCAGCAGTGGATCCATACCCCGAGCCAGAAATGTTGCCATATTCCCGCTGGGATGAGGAAGACCTAACACCGTCTGCTGAAGAAGATCTGCCCAAAAGCCTCACCTGGGAGCTTGTAAGCTGTACCTCGCAGAATCCAGCCCGCAAGACACGGCGCCGTAGCAGAACCCAGTTTTTCCCTGCACCGCAATCCCCAGAGCAGAGAGAAGTCATGGCCCGAGACTTAGAAGAAAAACGGTCCCTAAGAAGAGCCAAAGCACAGGTCAGAGGACCCCTTTGTAGAGGAATTGTGGAAGACTTTAACTTGAAGAGCGGATACGGCTTTATAGTGGCATCAGGTATGAAAGAGGGCATTTTTGTCAATAGACGAGACGTCAGAGCCCACTTGCCCAGAGGACATCCTGGAAGAAACCTGAGAATGGGAGACACAGTGCAGTTTACCATGCATCAAGGCGAAAGAGGCTGGTATGCGCTAGATGTAACGCCATGTCTTAAAGGAAAAGCCACAGGCACAGAAGAAGAAAGGAAAGATAGAAAAGGAACAGAGAAAGAACCTACTGATGAGACTACCACAGACGAAGAAAGAGGTCAAGGAAGCAACAGGTGCCGCAGCCCTACAGGCCCAAGCCCTGGTGAGGAGGAGTCTGCATAAAGTTCATGTAAAGTAAAGCAAGTTACCAGTTTTGAAGTTTTTGCAACGTTTTAAAGTTTAAGAGATGTGCCCACATAAACTGATGTGAGAAATGAACCTTAAGGCTATGAACTGGCTATAGCCACAAACTCTCGCAGTGTAAATAGTTACACCAGAGGGCACCACCACCACCAGAGTCAGCCTGTTTAGGGGCTTGGCTCGTCTGCAACCAGGGAGCACGTCCGTATATAGGGCCTTGGCTTACCTGCAACCAGAGAGCATGCCTGTTTATGGGGCCTGGCTCTCCACCACAAAGAGGGTACCTGGTCAGCACCAACTGTGAAGGCCGCCTCTGGATCCTGCCAGAAGTGGCTGAAGGCGCGGCTACACCAGGCCAGGTATACCCTGAAGACCACCAGACCATGAAAGCCGCCTCTACATCCTGCCAGAAGTGGCTGAAGGCGCGGCCAACGTGAGAGGGTTTTGGGTGGGTTAACGGACTTGTGGGTGGAGGGTGGTGATGTATGGTACCTGGTGCTTTTAAAAATGTTTTACATGTTTTAATGTTTTATGCATTTTAAAATGTTGTCTTGCAGCCCGAGGACGTGCTGGTGATAACTAAGGGGGAATGTGGCGCCCCTGACCTGGTCAGGCACCACTGAGTACTGCACCCATGCTGGGGACAGTACAATACAGGTAATCCAGAAGGCTGACCGAGGTGTGACTACACAGGCGCATAGTGATCAGGTCTCACACATGTACCTATGAGAGGACCCCTGGGGATCCCAGGAGGGGGAAAAGCCTTCACCTTCACTGGAATAGTGGAGGGGGCCAAAAGCCTCCATCTCCTCTCAAGGGGTGTGGTAAGAGAGCCTGGTTGCTAGGTGGCGTAGGCAAGAACAGTAGAGGAGGAGCAGTGAGCCGGTTCAGTGCAGAGCAGAGTCCAGGGAGCTCCGAGAGGAGCTGACCCCTTCCCCTGGGGCTGTGGCAGTCTGACAGCGCCCGCGCAGTGGCTACCGACGGGGGAGAACGGTCACCTAGGAGTGCTACCCGAAACCCGTCTCCAGCTAAAGAGAGAGCACAGAGTGGGAAGTAAGGAGACTGCTAGCGAGTACCAGGCCCAAACGGGCGGCAGATCCCGATGCGGGGATAGATCCACCTTTCCTTGCTAAACCTGCCGGTGTGGGGCCCTCAAAGCCCACACAACAACACCCAAAAGCCGCAGCCACGTAGCCACAGTTAGGGCCCATAGTTCACAGGAGGCAAGCAGCTGGAGTGATCTGGCCCAGGCAACAAGCAAACGGCAAACGAAGGGGAGAGAGGCTTCAGCAACTTCCCTGGGTGACCCCCATAGGGACTAAAAGTCGGGGTTACCCCAAACCACCAAGGGCTAAGGAAGGCGAGTTGGTAGTCACCATCAGAAGTCAGCCTGAAGGATACCTGGTTCCAGCCTGGTTCATCCCAGCTACGCCCGGGTTACTCACCCTGCCACCTGAAGTGAGTAAAATCCCTGAAAGACATCCTGCGTGTGTGGAGTTATTCTGCGCCTTGTGGTACTACGCACCTACACAGGGCCCTGGGGCTTGCCTCACTCTCAGGAGGCTATTCCAACTAACTGCACTCACCATCAGCCCCAGGCGTCCCCTAATCTGCAGTGGCGGTCCCCACTGACCGCAATTCTGAGAGTGGCGTCACGACAAATAGAAGATTTCCTACCTGTGACAAAGACCAGACTGTTCCATCCAAGTGGAGTCCCTGAAGGTAATGCACCGACACTACACATGCGGGGCTTCACACAGGCACTGCCTCAGAGTATCGTCCTCTGCCACGATAGGCTCCAGCAGATCCCGGGTCCGTCGGCTGTCACCGCCGGTGCCCGTGAAAGTCTTTTAGTGAACTGTCTCAAAGTGTCCCTCTGCAGCTATCCAGAACCCGGGCCGAGCCTCCTGCTCCAAGCCACGGGCCCACGAAGAGAAAGAAACACAAAGTCCATTTGTCAGTGCTACAGTGCCTTGCGAAAGTATTCGGCCCCTTTGAATTTTTCAACCTTTTCCCACATTTCAGGCTTCAAACATAAAGATAAAATGTTTAAATTTTATGGTGAAGAATCAACAACAAGTGGGACACAATTGTGAATTTAAACGAAATGTATTGCTTATTTTAAACTTTTATAAAAAATAATAAACTGAAAATTGGGGTGTGCAATATTATTCGGCCCCTTTAAGTTAATACTTTGTAGCACCACATTTGCTGCGATTACAGCTGCAAGTCAATTGGGGTATGTCTCTATCAGTTTTGAACATCGAGAGACTGAAATTCTTGCCCATTCTTCCTTTCCAAACAGCTCGAGCTGAGTGAGGTTGGATGGAGAGCGTTTGTGAACGGCAGTTTTCAGCTCTTTCCACAGATTCTTGATTGGATTCAGGTCTGGACTTTGACTTGGCCATTCTAACACCTGGATACGTTTATTTGTGAACCATTTAATTGTAGATTTTGCTTTATGTTTTGGATCATTGTCTTGTTGAAAGACAAATCTCCGTCCTAGTCTCAGGTCTTTTGTAGACTCCAACAGGTTTTCTTCAAGAATGGTCCTTTATTTGGCTCCATCCATCTTCCCATCCATTTTAACCATCTTCCCTGTCCTTGCTGAAGAAAAGCAGGCCCAAACCATGATGATGCCACCACCATGTTTGACAGTGGGGATGGTGTGTTCAGGGTGATGAGCTGTGTTGTTTTTACGCCAAACATATCATTTGGCATTGTGCCCAAAAAGTTAGATTTTGGTTTCATCTGACCAGAGCACCTTCTTCCACATGTTTGGTGTGTCTCCAGGTGGCTTGCAGCAAACTTTAAACAACACTTTTTATGGATATCTTTGAGAAATTGTTTTCTTCTTGCCACTCTTCCATAAAGGCCAGATTTGTGCAGTGTATGACTGATTGTTGTCCTATGGACAGACTCTCCCACCTCAGCTGTAGATCTCTGCAGTTCATCCAGAGTGATCATGGGCCTCTTTTCTGCATCTCTGATCAGTCTTCTCCTTGTTAGAGATGCCATTTTTGAGGGACGGCCGGGTCTAGGTAGACTGGGATAGTCCTGCAAGCGTACCAGAGAGACCAGGGACGCGGTTGCGGGAGCAGAAGGTGGGGCAAGGGCAGAGTCCTTCTAGAATCAGGAATGAGGAAGTCCTTGAGGACACAGAGTTCCTGGTGCCAGGTAAGATGCCGGTGCCCAGGTACTGGTGCCAGGTAGGATGACGGTGTCCGGGTACTGGTGCCAGGTTAGATCACGGTGCCCAGGTACTGGTGCCAGGTTGAGTCGGCAGACGTGAGCAGAGTTCAACCAAAAGGAGGCAGGGGTCATCGGGTGAAGCCGAGGGTAGGAAGCGGGTTCAGGCTGGAGAAGATGGTGGAGTCTCAGCTGACAGTCCCCGTAGGAGCACTCTGACAGGTTGTGGCCCAGGCCAGGATAGCTTGGCAGGACAGTCCCCGCAGGAAATCTAGGACAGGTTGTGGACAGGAGCAGGTTAACTTGGTAGAACTGGTTCTGTGGAAGACACAGTGTAAATGCAAGACACAGCAAGCGGGACCGGGAACCCTAACTATAGAACTCGTAGAACAGGCGACGTCCTCCAGGCAGGAAGTACCTAATATACCTGACCCTGACTGATGCAATATCCTGTTAGGGAGTGCAGGGCCTTTAAGAGGAGGTCAGTGACTGCGCACGCCCCCTAATGCACATGCGCGACGCCCGGGTGCCGGAGGCCAGAGCAGGGAGTGGTGCCGAGGAGGACGTGTGGCTGAAGGCAGGGGACCCGGGGACCGGAGCGGTGAGTGAGGAACGACGTCGGGACCTGGGGAGCGTGACAGTACTCCCCCCAGGCCTCCTCCCCACAACCAGGACATGAAGGCACGAATCAGAGGAGTACCCACGTTATCCCGGGGTTCCCAGAACCTATCCTCGGGACCATAACCTGCCCAGTCAACCAGGAAGTACTGCCGTCCCCTGACGGTCTTCATGGCCACGATATCTCTTACCGCATAGATGTCATCATCGGCTATGGGAGGAGGAGGACTAGCATCAGAGGAGAAGGGACTGACGACAACAGGTTTCAGCAAGGACACATGGAAGGAGTTGGGTATCCGCATGGAGGGCGGAAGCTGCAACTTGTAGGATACTTCGTTGATCTTCCTGAGGACCTTGAAGGGACCGATGAACCGCGGACCCAGCTTGTACGATGGAATCTTGAGTTGGACGTACTTGGAGGCAAGCCAGACCAAGTCCCCAGGAGAGAAGCGAGGAGGATCAAGACGTCTCTTGTCCGCATGTTTCTTCATTCGTGCAGCAGCATGTCCCAGGGAGCTCTTGACTGAGGCCCATATAGCGGAGAAATCTCTGGCTAGGGCATCTGCTGCAGGTACATCGGAAGCTGGAGAGAGTGGTAACGGCACAGAAGGCTGGAGACCATAGACAACATGGAAGGGAGAACTGGAGGTGGATTCGCTGATCTGGTGGTTATGAGAGAATTCAGCCCAAGGAAGGAGCGTGGACCAGTTGTCCTGGTGGGCATTGATGTAGTGACGAAGGAAGGTGGTCATGATCTGGTTGACTCGTTCCACTTGTCCGTTTGACTGAGGGTGGTACGCGGTAAGCGTGAGGTGAATTGGGTTCCTCTGTTGGACACAATATGGGCATGAAAGCCATGCAGCCGGAAGATGTGCTGTATGAAGGCGTCCGCGAGCTCTTGAGCAGAGGGCAATCCGGCCATAGGAACAAAGTGAGCCATTTTCGAGAACCGGTCCACCACGACCCAGATGACCGTATGACCGGAGGACAAGGGCAAGTCCGTGACAAAGTCCATGGCTATGTGTTGCCATGGAATGGAAGGAGTCAGCAGAGGGAGAAGAGGACCAAAGGGCAGGTGCTTAGGCGTCTTGTTCCGGGCACAGGAGGAACATGCAGAGACGAAGGCGGTGACATCCGTACGAAGAGACGGCCACCAATAGTGACGGGCGATAGCGCCCCAGGTTTTCTTCTGGCCGGCGTGTCTGGCCACTTTCGAGGAGTGTCCTCATTGGAGGACCTTGAGTCGATCAGTCTCCGTGACGTAAGTCTTCCCAGGAGGGATCTGTGCCAGAGAGACGGGAGCCACCGGGATGACCTTGATAGGACAGATGATGGGCTGGTGGGCTTAAACTAAAACCAAAAAAATGCCGGATCTTTCAGGAAGAGATTGAATATCTCGGACACAAGGTGTCGGAAACCGGCGTACAGCCCTCCGATGGGAAAGTGAGAGCAGTGCTACAATGGCCCACACCCAGCACAATGCGGGAGGTTCGAGCTTTCCTGGGGCTAGCCGGATATTACCGTCGCTTTATCAAAGATTTCGCGAAGGAGGCAGAACCTTTGCACGAATTGCTCCGAGGGACTGCGAAAGGACTAAAAGCGCAGAAAATTTGCTGGGGACCAAGACAAGCAGAAGCCTTACACCGATTGAAAGAGGCCTTGGTTAGCACCCCTGTGCTTGCCTATGCAGACTATAACCTCCTCTTTCGGTTGTATACAGACGCGAGCCTCTACGGCCTGGGTGCAGTACTGGCCCAGGTACAGAATGGTACTGAATGGGTGATTGCATATGGAAGTCGGACGTTGCGAGAAGCCGAGCGCAATCCCGAGAATTACAGTTCCTTTCGGCTGGAGTTACTGGCACTAGTATGGGTGATAACCGAAAGGTTCTCGGAATATCTCACGGGAGCTCAAATTGAAGTCTATACGGATAATAACCCCCTGGCTCACATCTCCACCGCCAAACTGGGAGCAATGGAACAGAGGTGGCTGGCACGACTCTCCAGATACAATTATCATGTGCAGTACCGCTCTAAGCATGAAAATCAGAATGCGGATGCCCTTTCTCGTGTTACCACCGAAGCCCCAGTAGGGGAGAGAGATGAACAGTTGGAGGAAGACAAAATTCCGGACTTCAGTAAATTCACCGCTCAAGTGGTAGAGGCTCGTATGCTGGAAATTACGTCGGGCACGACATCATGCCTGCTTGGCCAAACCAGAGAGGAATGGGTGAAAATTCAGTCATCTGACCCAGAACTGCTTCAAGTGAAAGAGTGGGTGATCCAGCAGCGCAAGCCTAGAAAGGAAATACGGGCCACGCTGTCGCACGTGGCCCTCCAGATTCTCAGCCAGTGGGATAATCTGTCGGTGCAAGAAGGGATGCTGTATCGGAAGGTGCACCTAGCTACAGAGTTGGAAGTACGGTGGCAAGTAGTGATACCCCAGAAGATGGCAGTACCACTGGCCCGAGAGGCGCATGAGAAGGGAGCCCATTTCGGACCGGACAAGACTTACCAGTGGTTGCAAAGAATAGTATACTGTCCTCAGATGCTTCGGGCAGTAGAGAAGGCCTGTAAACTGTGCCGTTCCTGCGAGTTAAGTAAGGCTCCCCCACAGCAAGCACCAGTACAGACTATTGTAACCAAAGAGCCGTTGGAAGTACTCATGATCGATTATCTGAAGATTGGTCACTCCCACCGGGGCTATCAGTTCTGCCTTGTGATGACAGATCACTTCTCCAAATTTGCGGTGGTGACGCCCACCAGAGATCAGACAGCTGAATCAGCTGCTCGAGCCATCAGTGATGACTTTATCCGGGTGTACGGCTGCCCCAAAAGAATACATTCCGACCAAGGGGCTTGCTTTCAGGGTGGTGTCATGACAGAGCTGCAAAGGATTTACGAAATGCAGAAGTCAAGGACTACGCCTTATCATCCACAGGGCAACGGAGCCTGCGAGAGATTTAACCGGACCCTCCTACAAATGCTACGCACGTTGGAGGATGATCGTAAGAATCACTGGCCTGGCTATCTCGCAGAACTCGTGTGGGCGTACAATAATCGTGTCCACTCCACCACTGGGTACACCCCATACGTACTACTGTTTGGAAGAGCCGGAAGAGGCATAGAAAAGCTCAACCTGGCTCCCCCCGAGATCAGTGAAGGTCAGAGCGTAGGTTCCTGGGTTGACTGTCACCGTCGGTGGCTGGAGACTATCCATCGAATTGTCACCAAGCGGTTGCAAGAAAAGACACACCCGCCGCGGAAACCTGTGTGTGAAGTCCCGTTCTTGCCAGGAGACCGAGTACTAGTTGCAGAGAAACACCTGAGACACAAGTTGAGTGAGCGCTGGAAAACAGAGCCGTACATTGTGATTAGAAGAATCTCTCCCCACGGATCAGTATACAAAGTGAGAGGTGAGCGAAGAGGCGACACCCTCATCCTGCATCGTAATATGCTGAGGCCCTGCTATTCAGAAGACAGGACCAGACAAAGTACCTCGGAGACGGTGCCCGTGCCTGTTCCTGTTACCTTCGAAGAGGGCTCTGACGATGAAGAATGGTGGCAGGCCCCGACCAACCCAGCAGACTGGGAGAGATCCACACCCCCATCCGTTCAAGACACAGGTGCCACCCCTGCAGAGCAGGAGTCACTAATCTCCAGAGATGGGGACGGGAATACTGTACTCCCTGATACGGCGCCGACGTCTGGTGAGTTAGCTGTGGTGCCACGCCGGACTGAGCGGGCTAATGCTGGTATTCCCCCTGATCGGTACTTGGCAGATGAATTTGTGTGTTCTGTCACTGAATCCTGTTTTACGACATTGGATCCCAAGCAACAGGTTGTGAAGCAGGGCAGGAGTTGCCACCGTGTGCCCCTTTGCAGAGTGCCTCAGGAGTGTATCAGACGGGACGGCCGAGGTTAAAGAGGGGGGGAAATGTAAGTCCTGTTAACATTTATATATATATATATATAGGTTAAAAGACTGTTTGGTGGACTTCCTTGTGTTATGCTGCCACCTGCTGTCAAAACAGAGAACAGCGGGCAAAAGTCCTGCTGCTCGAGTGACTTGGTTCAGTCTGGAACAGGAGGAGTCTACATGTGGCTGTTTTTGCAGAGAGGAGTGTGCTTGAGTGGGCTGTAAGATAGAAGGCCTCAGTCTGCCCTGTTTTCCGAGGTCCAAGTACCTTAGAGTGTTGCTTGGTGTCCCCCCCCAAGACACAGATCCAAAGAGGCTGGATGTGGAGCGAGGGGCCAGACAGCACGTGCAAATTACAGATCCAAAGAGGCTGGATGTGGAGCGAGGAGCCAGGCAGCACGTGCAAGTTACAGATCCGGGACAAAGACTGAACTTTAGAGGTGTCTGCCGGCGGAATACGGGCCCCAACGGTGACGAGGTACCCCACGCTGTAATCTGCAGTTAAGTGTGCACACTACTTTAGTTAGGCACAGATAGGAAAAGACTCTGCACTGTGTTATACGAGTAAGATAACAAGGACTCTGCGTTTTTTTGTTTAATAAGGATTTCCTGTGTTTTTCTTTTGGGAGTACAATCTGAGGCTTCCTACCCTTGACAAGTTATTCAAAGTAGTTGTATGTATATTGCATTATCTCTACTGCTGTGCACCTTCCCGCTTTTCTCCCCTTCCTCTTCACTTTTCCTCCACCTGTGTTGTGCAATACATTATTAAATTTGCATTGATTAACTACCGTGGTTTCGTGCAGTCCTTGCGTATCCCGTTACCTGTAGGTCATTACAAAGGCACCAGCAGGTTAACCCCCTCCTGACCCGGGATAGATATAACACCTGAAAAGTGGTGTAATACCCTGTGGTGCCTGAAGAGCAAGGGTGCCACACATACAGGCCCCAACAAACTGCATGGATGTTCAGCCTAATAATATCTGTGCCGTGTTTTATGCAACAGGCAGATAACGATGACCTCTGGACTTTCAGTGTGTTTGTTAATTTAGGTTTGTGCTTATGATAGCAATGTATTCCAATTACAACCTGGTAATTGTATGTTATGAATTCTTATTTTTTCATTTATGAAATGTCTTGCTTGTTGCTATAGTGAATTCGATACACAGTTTATGACTGAATAAACCACTTTATCTATGGAATATGTGAGCTTTATAAATAGAATTTTGTAAGACAAATATGTTACCTATATCCACGGGGTTGAAGATCAACGCACACATCTTGTCCACGAAGCAGCTCGATGTCTGAGATGGTGGTAATTAATAGCTGTCTGTCACTACAGCTGCGGTCCCTGAGATTTGCACTCGAGGATCAGATTGTAAAGACAGTATATATTAGAAGGTTAGAGAGCCAGGCATGCATGGTTAGTTTTGCCTTATTCAATACAATTGTTGAACCCCTGTAAGTAATGATTTCAGATATTCACTTAATGATGTCCTTGATATTTATAACCTTTGAAGTCTCAATTTCCATTATCCCAGAGCCTGTTATTATTTTGGCAGTGTATAGCAGGGTAATTAGGAGCTGTAGCATCACACAGAACAGAGTAAAAGCTGTAGCAAAATTTGTCAAGTAGCACTAGAATGCACAGCTTTAAAGGGAATCTGTCAGCAGGTTTTTGCTACTTCATCTGAGAGCAGCATAATGTATGCAAAGAGACCCTGAACCCAATGAAGTATCACTCAGATTACTGGCTACAGCCGTTCTGATGCAATGAAAGATTTTAGTTTTAGCCATGTTGCAGAGCTTAAAAGACTGCCTCCTCCAACACCAGGCTTTCTGTGTACATTTCCAATCTGCTAATCACAGAGGGGGGCAGAGTCGGACTTGAGCTCACATGCTCCTCAGTCCGACTAAAGGGGGCTTTACACGCTACGACATCGCTAATGCGAACTCGTTGGGGTCACGGAATTGGTGACGCACATCCGGCCGCATTAGCGATGCCGTTGCGTGTCACACCGATGAGCGATTTTGCATCGTTGCAAAAATGTGCAAAATCGCTCATCGGTGACATGGGGGTCCATTCTCAAAAATCGTTACTGCAGCAGTAACGAGGTTGTTCCTCGTTCCTGCGGCAGCACACATCGCTCCGTGTGACACCGCAGGAACGAGGAAGCTCTCCTTACCTGCCTCCAGGCTGCTATGCGGAAGGAAGGAGGTGGGCGGGATGTTACGTCCCGCTCAGCTCCGCCCCTCTGCTGCTATTGGCCGGCCGCTCAGTGACGTCACTGTGACGCCACACGGACCGCCCCCTTACAAAGGAGGCAGTTCGCCGGTCACAGCGACGTTGCCGGGCAGGTAAGTATGTGTGACGGGTCTGTTGTGCGGCACGGGCAGCGATTTCCCCGTGTCGCGCAACAGATGGGGGCGGGTACCCACACTAGCGATATCGGGACCGATATCGCAGTGTGTAAAGCCTGCTTTAGGGTATGTTCATGTGGCGCCCTGGACAAGCCAGGGGCCACAGAGAACAACATCAACACACCCCACACTCCCAGCAGGCACACCGAGGTCAGACATAAAACCCTTGTTGCCTTCCTCCAGGGCCTGATGTCCACACCAGGGGGTGGGCCAGGTGGTTGGTCCCGCCCACCGAGGAGTTCACAGTCCTGGAGGCGGGAAAACAGACAGATTAGTTTTGGAGGTGAAAGTGAAAGGAGGAGAAGTGGTAGTGGAGCAACTAACTGACAGCGTCCGGGTGTGTGGCCCGGGCGGGACAGCAAGGTTGGCAGACGGTGGTGACCGTCTGCAGGAGTGGCTGATTGGAGTCTACCGTAAGAACCGTGGACGGGCGGTGGCCCGGCGGTACCGGACCGGTACGCAAAGAGAAGCCAGCACCATCTGGCAGGGGCTTACGGACCCCGGCAAGGCTAGGAGTCGCCGTGAATTTGCCAAATTCGTTAGTGAAGGGAACCTCCTGGGTTTCCCAACAGCCAAGTCCCGACAGAAGGCAACAGTCCAACCAAGTGAGGGAGACACCGCCACCGCCAAGGCAACCGTTTCTCAGGGCCAGCGCCTGCGGGCAAAAGGGGCTCTTCCAGCCCATATCCAAGCTGGGGAGCGGGTTACCGGTGGGAACACATCGGAACCATCTACCGTACATAGGTGCAGGGAAAGGCAGTCATCACCAACCTGCCGGGAGAAACAACACCGCAGCCGCCTGTGAGACCCGTCCATCCAGCCGTGTGTTTTACCGAGAACTGTGTCCTCATCATTGGCTGAGTGAGTACCACCATGCCGTGCGGCACAGCGCTGCCCCAGCGACCCTGCACCTCACCAGGCCCCGTAACCCGTCTGCCATCCATCCCCTACCCCATCACCGGGCCCCGGGACAACCAATCCCCTACCCACGGAGTGGAGAACTAACAACAAAGCTGCTCCCTGTCACCGCTCCCGGGATCCCCGTCTAGAGCAGCGGTGGTGTCACCAATATCACCACAACCGTGGGTGGCGTCACGGACAATAACCAAAACCCCCACAATCAAAATCCCCACCCTTTTCACTCACGGGCGAGGAGCGCCGCTCGAGTCCCCGGGATCCGGCCCACCGCTCGAGCCACCACCGAGCAGCAGCAGCCGCAGCAGCAGCGGCCGGACCCAAGCAGTGGGAGAGCGCAGCGTCCCCTCCTCCGCCCGCGACATTCACACAGGGCTTTTTTGGTAAGTTTTTTTCTGACTAAAACCTGATCTTGTGGCAGGAAATCTCCTTTGAGTCATCTGCATTTTTGGTGCGTTTTTCATGCATTTTTGTTTTTGCTGCAGATTTTGTGCGGATTTGCTGCTTTTTTTTCCACAAAATAGGTTGTATCAATGAAAAATGCAGCAGATCTGCAGCAAAGAACTGACATGTTCATTCTTTAAAAACTTGACCAAAAATGCAGGTATTTGACAAAACAGGAAAAAAAACGTGTTTATGTGTGTGTGTGTGTGTGTGTGTGTGTGTGCATGAGATTTCAGAAATCTCATAGACTTTGCTGGGACTGTAAAAAGCAGCTTTTTATTAGCATGGATTTTCATAAAACCAAGGCAAATCTGCAGCTAAAAAACACAGCAAAAACTTACCAAAAAAGCCCTGTGTGAACATAGCCTTAGGATAACACTACTGAAGCTTAAACTAACATTGCAGGTAAACAAAAGCATACTTTGTGATCAGAGACACTTGAATGTAATCTGCATGCTAACCCTTGCAGAATGCTGTCTTCGGATTACATAGCACAAGCCTGCTGACAGATTCCCTTTAAGGATGCAGAGGACAAGCCTGACAGTTAGGGCTGCTTCTCACTTGCGAGTTTCTCGCAGTAGAGCAATGCGAGAAAATCTCGCATTGGAATCGGACACATGTTAGTGAATGATTCAGCTCTCATCTGCGATTTTTTTTCTCAATCCGAATCGGACTGAGAAAAAAATCGCAGCATGCTGCTTTTTTGCGGGTTTCTACTGCGAGTTTCTCCAATGCAAGTCTATGGGAGCGTGTAAAAAATCGGATGTCACGGGACGGCACTCACACCATCCTAGTGACATCCGATTTTCTAAATACATTTCTCGCATGTTTCCTAAAACACTGGAAACGAGCGATGTCTCCCAATGTCTGTCAATCACTATTCTCTGTCAGTCGGTCTCTCCCTCTCGGTCTCTATTCTCTCTCTGTCGGTCCGTCACTATCTCTGTCCCTCTCTCACAGTCTGTCGGTCATTTTCCCCTCCTCTCTCATACTCACCGTTCCCCGATCTCCGGCGCGGCGCTGCACGGCATTCACACTGCTGCGGCGGCTTTTACTATTTTGAAAAAGCCGGCCGCTCATTAAACAATCTCGTATTCCCTGCTTTCCCCGCCCACAGGCGCTTATGATTGGTTGCAGTGAGACACGCCCCCACGCTGAGTGACAGGTGTCTCACTGCACCCAATCACAGCAGCCGGTGGGCGGGTCTATACTGTGCAGTGAAATAAATAAATAAATAATTTAAAAAAATGGCGTGCGGTCCCCCCAAATTTTAATACCAGCCAGATAAAGCCATACGGCTGAAGTCTGGTATTCTCAGGATGGGGAGCTCCACGTTATGCATACATTATATGCGACAGTTCTGGGACTGTACCCGGCTCTTCCCGATTTGCCCTGGTGCGTTGGCAAATCGGGGTAATAAGGAGTTAATGGCAGCCCATAGCTGCCACTAAATCCTAGATTAATCATGTCAGGCGTCTATGAGAAACCCTCCATGATTAATCTGTAAATTACAGTAAATAAACACACACACACATGAAAAAATCATTTATTAGAAATAAAAAACATAAACACATTCCCTCATTACCAATTTAATAAGCCCCAAAAAGCCCTCCATATCCGGCGTACTCCACGGACCTCCAGCGTCGCTTCCAGCATGAAGGTGACAGGAGCAGCAGAAGACACCGCCGCTCCGGTCACCTCCAAGCAGCAACTGAGGTGAGTAGTGCGATCAGCTGAGCTGTCACTGAGGTTAATCGCGGCCACCGCTGGATCCTCCAACAGTGACAGCTCAGCCGATCGCGCTACTCACCTCAGTTGCTGCTTGGAGGTGAGAGGAGCGGCGGTGTCTTCTGCAGCTCCTGTCACCTTCATGCTGGAAGCGACACTGGAGGTCCGTGGAGTACGCCGGATATGGAGGGCTTTTTGGGGCTTATTAAATTGGTGATGAGGGAATGTGTTTGTGTTTTTTATTTCTAATAAAGGATTTTTTCATGTGTGTGTGTTTACTGTAATTTACAGATTAATCATGGAGGGTGTCTCATAGACGCCTGACATGATTAATCTAGGATTTAGTGGCAGCTATGGGCTGCCATTAACTCCTTATTACCCCGATTTGCCAACGCACCAGGGCAAATCGGGAAGAGCCAGGTACAGTCCCAGAACTGTCGCATATAATGTATGCGGCAATTCTGGGCGGCTGCTGACTGATATTGTTAGGCTGGGGGGCTCCCCATAACGTGGAGCTCCCCATCCTGAGAATACCAGCCTTCAGCCGTATGGCTTTATCTGGCTGGTATTAAAATTGGGGGGGACCGCACGCCATTTTTTTAAATTATTTATTTATTTCACTGCACAGTATAGACCCGCCCACCGGCTGCTGTGATTGGGTGCAGTGAGACACCTGTCACTCAGCGTGGGGGCGTGTCTCACTGCAACCAATCATAGGCGCCTGTGGGCGGGGAAAGCAGGGAATACGAGATTGTTTAATGAGCGGCCGGCTTTTTCAAAATAGTAAAAGCCGCCGGAGCAGTGTGAACGCCGTGCAGCGCCGGGGATCGGTGAGTATGAGAGAGGGCTGCTAACTTCAGTCACTCGGGGGATTAGCGGTCACCGGTGAGCCCTTCACTGGTGACCGCTAATCAGGACGCGGCACAGACAGAGCCGCAGCATGACAATGAAGTCGGGTTAAGTTCACCCGAGTTCATTCTGATTGTGCGGCTCTGTCTGTGTCTGCTGTCATCTGCCATTCAGCTCTGCTACATGGCTGTCTGTGTCTGCTGTCAGCGGCCATGTAGCAGCGCTGAATGGCAGATGACATAGTAAAAAATACGCATTACACACGCATTACACACGCATTACACACGCTAGTAAAATCATTAATTTATTCAGAAATAGCATCGCACTTGCGTTGCACTCGCACCTAACGTGAACTAAAATCAGCCGAGTATTTTTCAGCCCAGTCGGACCAATTTTACTCGCATAGATGTGTTTCCAGCCTTATACAGACTTAATAGCTTTTGATCTACTATATAAATATTTTGGAGTTAAAACGCAGAACTTTGTTAAATTATTCTCGCAACTAGTTAGTATGGTTAGAGAAGTAAGGATTAATTTCACCAAAAAGGCCTTTTTCTCAAGCAATTTGTCACAAACCTAAATTTTAGTGTTTACTAAATTGCTTGATAAAATAAATGAGTGTGGCACACCCCTTTGACAGGGAGACTGGCAACACCTAATTGTCAATGCACTCATACTGTCAAGCAAGAAAAACAAAGCAAAGCAAATGTATCACCCAGGGTTATGGGGTACTCGGTCCAGGGCGGTGTATAACTGGGGAATGTCACTTTGGTGGCCGCTGCCCGGTTCCGTGCCCTGGGTGCTTTTTGAAATGGGGAATATTTACAGGGGATTGTTGAATAAAGTTTATACGTGACGCCTCTTGCGGTTTTGCGGCTATGTGGATGAAGCCGCTGCTGCACAATGTTCACTACTGGGGCTGGTGTTAGTGGCAGGCTGGATGGTAGTCCCTCTGCAAGCAGGGCCAGGCCCCAGAGGATAAGTGTTGCAGGTTGGTGTTGAAATAAGGTAGGCCACAATGGGAGTTTGGTGTAACTGTTTTTTTCTACTCACTGCAAGCTGGTAACTGGTCACCCAAGGCTGGTCTTAACCGCAGGTCCCCTTAGTCCCAGTGCTGGTTTAGTGACCCGATGGCGACTTTACCCTGCACCTGTCTTTGGTTGGTGGGTCCCCGTGGCGTAGAGTGGCTGGGGGTCTGTCGCGGGCGGAGGAGGGGACGCCGCGCTCTCCCACTGCTCGGGTCCGGCTGGCACTGCGGCTGCTGCGGCCTGCCGCTGCTCGGTGGCTCGAGCGACGGGCCGGATCCCGGGGACTCGAGCGGCGCTCCTCGCCCGTGAGTGAAAGGGGGTGTTTGGGTGTGGGGATTGTTTATTGTCCGTGACGCCACCCACGGTTGTGGTGATTTGTTGACACCACCGCTGCTCTGTATGGGGATCCCGGGAAGGATGGTATGGAGCAGCCAGTTGTTGTGTTGCCCCTCCGTGGGTAGGGGTTGGTGATCCCGGGGCCCAGTGATGAGTTGGGTGATGCAGGGCTTGGTGGGCGCAGGGACGCGGGGGCAGCGCTGTGCTTTACGGCACTGTGGTACTCACTCAGCCTGAGACGATGACACAGTTCTCGGTAAAACACACGGCTGGAAAGACGGTTCCCACGGACGGCTGCACTTGCTTTCCCCAGTAGGTGACGGTCCCTCTGTCCTGCACCTACGATGATAATGGTTGTGATGGGTTCCCACCGGTAACCCGCTCCCCGGCTTGGATATGGGCCGTAGGAGCCCTACTTTGCCCGCAGGCGTTGGCCCTGAGAAATTGGTGCCCTGGCGGTGGCGGTGTCTCTCCATTACGGTTGGACTGTTGCCTTCAATTGGCACTTGGTTGTTAGGAGACAGAAGTCCCCTTCACGGACGGATTTGGCAAATTATGGTGACTCCTAGCCTTGCCGGGATCCGAAAGGCCCCTGCCCTGGTGCTGACTGTTCTTCGTATACTGCTCCAGACCGCCGGGTCACCACCCGTCCGCGATCCTTCCAGCAACCTCCGAGCAGTCCCCCTGCAGACTATCACCGCCGTCTGCTGACCTTGCTGTCACTGTCCGGGGCACACACCCGGACCAACTTCAGGCTTTACTACTCTCACTTTTCACTTTACTTCAGCTTCACTCCTCAGCTCCTCTACCACTTCACCTCCTTCTACTTTCACCTCCTTAACTGATCTGCCTGGTTCCTCCCGCCTCCAGGGCTGTGAACTCCTTGGTGGGCAGAGCCAACCGCCTTGCCCACCCCCTGGTGTGAACATCAGCCCCTGGAGGAAGGCAACAAGGATTTTAGGTTAGCCTTGGTGTTCCTAACTGGGGTGTAGGGTGTGGTGGTGTTGTGACCTGTGACCCCTGGCTTGCCCAGGGCATCACAGGTCCCTTCCTAGTTGTCTTCTTCAGCAGTCCGTATGACGGTAGCGTGAACCCTGTAGGGTTGGAGTCTTTGGTCCTGTCCCCGGTTCTCCCTTTGCTACTGAGTCCCGAACTTCAAGATCAGTGAGGTCCTTGATGGTCCCCTTACTGTACAGATTTTATCAGGTCTGCCTGGAGCTTTTTCCTGACCTAGGATTCTGTACCCCGTTGGTGCGTAGTTCCGGGAGTACTCCACCGTACTCCACTGGCAACTAACCGCCTGTGCCCTCAGGTCACTGTTCACTCCGGTCAGTCTGTCTGCTCACTTTTCCCACTAAATACATTTATAACATGGCATAGGTGAAAAATGTATAATCTCTGAGGGTTGGGCTGCTGGGACTAGGAGCGTACACAATCTAAAAAAAGCCCCTGTGTAAGAACAGTATGATGCGCCCACAAGGTCTGGGGTTACCTATCATCGGGCCGCGGTTCTTCTCCTGGGTCGCCGCGATGGCCTTGCCCAGTTCCGTGACGCCGGCGGTGTCAATAAAGCAGGGGATGGGGATGATGGGAGTAGTTGTTCATAACGCCACCTGTTGTGTGCGGCCAGTATTAGCCGCCGCTGCAGGACTTCTCACTCTGCTGGGGCGAATGGTGACGCAGCTCGGGTGTTACAGTTCTGCACAGGTAGAAATAGGCCGCAGGGAGGATTGCCTATGGCTTAGGGGCGCGATGTTGAGAACACCGGCAGTAATGGGACGACACAGAGGGGTGCAGTTCAAGTTCTTTACTCACGGCAAGCACACCGACGTTGGAGTACCAGGCTGCGCTGTAATGGGCTTCAGCCGATCCCAGATACTTCGGAGGTCGAGGCCGATGTTTCTTTCTGTGCATCACCTTTCGACGGTTTCCCTCCACCCCAGCTCCTGGGCCATGGAACGGGTCACGGGTGTCTTCTGCACTCCCCGCGAACCCTGAGATGCTCCTTCTTCTCTAAAAACCCGGGTAGAGCTTCCAACTCCAGACCACGGGCCCCGAATCGTATGGGTCTTTGCTTATCTCCTCCTGAGTGTGACCTGGCGCTTGCTGTGCCCGGAGCTGACTGACTACTGTGTGAGATGGCTCCTAGCTACCCCTGTTACTGCCTCGCCTCCCGGGTTCCTGAACTAGTGGGCAAGGCACCCAAACCTCATGATGGCCACCCCAACACCTACCCTAGCCTAGTCCCAGGGGAAGAGCTCCCATGTTATGTGTTGGTTGAGTGTGTTGTTGGTTGTTTACCCGTGACGACCTCCTTCGTATCTGAGATGAATACTGCACCTCGGGTGAGGTGCAGTACCCTGTGGCGCCTGAAGCCGCAGGGATGCCACAAGTATGTGGGCCCTCTCACATATAGAAAAAACTGCGTGCCGTCAGCTCATGTCTCAAATGCTCGGTTAGATCCATGGGAAGTGTTTGAATGAAAAATCCCGTTTGGGGAGAAATGAATGGCACTTCGAAAGTTAGTGAGAACTGAGCACTTGTATTCCAGTTTAAATAAAAGCAAAGACTTTTACTGAAACTTCCAAATTAAAGTTGTACAACCATTAAAAACCAGGACATCCTGAAGATAGTACCAAAAAACCTACACGTTTTAATCTGACGTGTGAGGTTTTCAGTTATGGCCTACTAAATAACCAATAACTTGCTTCTTATATACTTCATAGTGTCTAATGCACAGATGAAATCTCATCCCCAAATGGACATGTGTAAGTATGCCTAAATTAACCCTTTGAAGTAGGACGCCCTGGCAAAACCAGGTAGTCACACATAGGCCCCCCCGCACAAAACCTTCCCTCACCTAGGTGACATACAGCCAACCTGAAACCTTAGTCACCCCCCTTAGGGCAAGACAGGTACACCAGTGGGTGGGACCAGGCGGTTAGGAAATGCCCACCTAGGGATCTAGACAGCCCGGGGTTGGAAAACAAGCAGTGAAGCTTTAGTTCAGTTCTGGAGTTCAAGCGGAGAGGAGTGTAGGCTGGAGCTAGGTGTAGCTCCAGCAGAGGAAGTTCAAGTTGAACGGTGCCAGGGTCGGAGCCCTGGTACCTTGGCTAGGTGGCAGACGGTGGGCTCCGCCAGCAGGAGACGGGAAGACGGCTCAGCAGATCCGATGAGGACCGGAGAAGGGTTGGAGCCCACCGTTACCGACACCGGAGACCCGACCGGAAACCGTGCACAGAGGGGGTACTCGGACCCTGAAGCCAGGACTGAAACCAGCAACCTAGCTAATTAACTGATTGAGGGCAGGATTACAGGTCCTGTCCCAACCAAAGTCCCAAAAGCAGACAACCACCCACAGAAAGGGATAGGGCAACCACCAGGGCCCATAGATCCCACAGATCAGCGTCAGCGGGCACGGCTCCTTAAGCACACAGAAAGCTGGGAGCAGGCTCCTGAGTTCCAAACCAGGCAGCCCATAATACACAAAACAGTGCAGAGGAAACGACAGAGACCACAAGCCCGGGTGAGAGGACCAGCGTACAACTGGCTGCGGCAGCCGGCCAGCAGCACCTTGGTTTACCAAAAGACTCGTGTGATTCATTCATTTGTGAGTAACTAACTAACCCTTGTTCACCTGGGCGTGCAAGGCCCTGCCGTAATCATACCCTGCACAGAGACACTGGGCCCCCGGGGCAACCATCCCTACCCACAGAGGGGTTAACATCCGGCTACCATTACATCTCCCTCGGGTATCCCACAACAGCAGCAGTGGTGTCCCACTTCACCACACACTGTGGATGGCGTCACAGACATTCTACAATCAATTCCGTATAAATACGTCCCCCTTTTATTCGGAGTGTCCGCATGACCCCCGGGTCCGGGGAACCCCTTGAGCCATAGCGTAGGCCCCGGATCAGATCAGCGCCGGCAGCTGGCACGGGGTTGGCACACCCCGAAACCAGGTGTCACGAAGAGGATTCAAACCCATCCACCTACCTGGTGGAAGTGCACCTTGAATTGGACAGCCAGCGGTGATCCGTTGAAAAATTTTCAGAAGTCGTCATTTTGCCGCCATTTTTAGGCGCAAAAAACTGCAGTCCAAGCCGAAGCCCCGCCCCCTGGGAACACAGCCAGAAGGTAAACCCCGAGGTCGCAAAACGAAACTAACTAGCCGCACAAGGAAGTGCTTGCAAAAGACCAAGGGGGAGAAGCGGGAAGATGTCCGCGCCTAATCCGGATGGCGGAGTAGCGCCTGCCGCTGGAGCGGTGGCGCTCGTAGATGTGGCAGATAATGAAGGACGTAGCGGCATGTAACTAGTGCTGTGAAGTGCAGGGAGGCCAGGACTCTGCAGAAACCCGTTCCTGGACACCAACGCGGCAGGATGTGTCGGAGGATCTAGGCCCAAGCCCACTTTATGCTGGCGAAGTGGGCGTTGGAGATGAAGGGCCTGGCTGCAGCTGTCCAGGCGCGCAAAGTGGACATGATCTCGGAGGAGCAGTTAAGCAGTGATCCACGCCCCTATGTTCCCCAGGAACCGGCCGTCCCGGCTGAGGGGCCCGACCTGCTCTCGTCCGCCACGCCGTTTCCCTCATCGCTCGTGTCCACAGCCAATGCCCCGACCGACCCGCTGCCCCAGTTTGTGGCAATGGAGCCCGTACCATCCACGGGGGGAGGACCCAAATGCTGGGTCCTCAGGCCTTACCGTCACCATCGCTCCGGCACCGCTGACGACATCCCATCCGACCCCGGCACTCCGCCCGGCCGCAACAGAGATGACGTGGCTCCGGCATTCCGCCCAGCCGCAACGGTGATGACGTCGGCTCCGGCAGTCCGCCCGGCCGCAACGGAGGCAGCACCCGACCAGAGGTCTACCCCGGCCGCGGTGCCGATCGCTCCCAAGTACACCGTCCCGGCTGTGGAGTAGCCGATGTGCACCTGCAGAGAGGCGGAGCAGGCCACTGATCGGTGGGGCCCACGGCAGTATGAGAGGCCGGTCATTGCCGGCGCCGAGGGCACCCAAGTGAGCAGGAGGCGAAGCACGGAACCCGTGCCCCGTACTGGGAGCGGCAGCAACAGCAGCTGAACAGGGAGATCGCTGCCCAAGGAAAGGGCAAAGCGGATGTGCATGCCCGCATTTATACGGAGAAAGATCACCTGCGGCAAGCTACCATCAGGGTCCGGAGCGGTGTACCATGTAGAAGTGGTACTGGAGACCTGTCGTGGAGAAAGGAATAGGTAGCAAAACCCCGGCTACCCCAGTTATGCAAGTCCCCGTTGGGACTGTTTACAGTTGAAGTCCCGTTTACAGTTAATGGACCATGACTTTGGACTGGAAAGCCAACCCAAAAACTTGTGGGCCTTGTAAATAGTCCCTGACCAACCTTCTCACCTGCCGCAGTCTCTGGAGAGGCTGATTGGAGGAAGGGCCGGCGGTAGAGTCGGCCGAGGCCCAGTCACCACCAAAACCGGTGACTACCCTCCGGGTCAGGGGCCCCCAGGACGTGGGGCCCTTGAAAAGGACTGCCGGGTAAGGAACTTTTTAGCCGGCCCGTTTGGGCAACACCCGGACCTAACCTGGACTTTGGCAAGCGGTGCCAACCTGTGTTTTAGAGGTGGCATCAGGGCTAGGTTGTTTTGCGTGGGTGAGGTGAGAAGGACCCGGTCCGTCCCGTCCCGGTTTAAAATGTGCAACATTTAAGAAAAGTACCTCCCATAAGGGAAGAATAAGAATATACTTCGATGTACATATGTTATTATAATTGTAATTGTGTTTTTACCTTTTTCTACAGTGCCTGTTAAATAAATGTTGGTGGTCGGTGGGACCAGGTAGTCACACATAGGTCCCCGCACAACACCTTACCTCACCTAGCTGACATACAGCCGACCTGAAACCCTTGTCACCCCCCTTAGGGCAAGACAGGCACACCAGTGGGCGGGACCAGGCGGTTAGGAAACGCCCACCTAGGGGTCTAGACAGCCCGGGGTGGGAAAACAAGCAGTGAAGCTTTAGTTCAGCTCTGGAGTTCAAGCGGAGAGGAGTGTGGGCTGGAGCTAGGTGTAGCTCCAGCAGAGGAAGTTCAAGTTGAACGGTGCCAGGGTCGGAGCCCTGGTACCTTGGCTAGGTGGCAGACGGTGGTCTCCATCAGCAGGAGACGGGAAGACGGCTCAGCAGATCCAAGGAGGATCGTAGAAGGGTTGGAGCCCACCGGTACCAACACCAGAAACCCGACCGGAAACCGTGCACAGAGGGGGTACTCGGACCCTGAAGCCAGGACCGAAACCAGTGGCCTAGCTAATTAACCGATTGAGGGCAGGATTACAGGTCCTGTCCCAACCAAAGTCCCAAAAGCAGACAACCACCCAAAGAGAGGGATAGGGCAACCACCAGGGCCCATAGATCCCACGGGTCAGTGTCAGCGGGAACGGCTCCTTAGGCACACAGAAAGCCGGGAGCAGGCTCCTGAGTTCCAAACCAGGCAGCTCACAATACACAAAACAGTGCAGAGGAAAGGACAGAGACCACCAGCCCGGGTGAAAGGACCAACAGCACCTTGGTTTACCAAAAGACTTGTGTGATTCATTAAATTTTGAGTAACCAACTAACCCCTGATTCACCTGGGCTTGCAAGGCCCTGCCGTAATCATACCCTGCACAGAGACACTGGGCCCCGTGCCAACCATCCGGCTGCCATTACATCTCCCCCGGGTATCCCACAACAGCAGCGGTGGTGTCCCACTTCACCACACACCGTGGGTGGCGTCACAGACATTCTACAATCAACCCCGTATAAATACGTCCCACTTTTATTCGGAGTGTCCGCGCGACCCCCGCGTCCGGGGAACCCCTCGAGCCGTAGCGTAGGCCCTGGATCCGAGCAGCGCCGGCTGCTGGCATGGGGGTGGCACAGAAACATCATATGTTGTTCACAACAAAACGCGTAGGTGCAATACAAGAATCCAGTGTTTGCAATCTACTGTATTATGTACTATTATGTATAATTGATATAAAATAGAAAAGGAAAAAAACATACAAAAAACTGCAATTTAATATAGGAATGCAAGTTTTCATCGAAGATTCATACCGTTAGGGAATCTGGAGTCCAATTCCAGAAACCAAAAGGCTTTTCTGGTGTGTCCTTTATTTTTTTTTATAACGATCCCCACCCTAGCTTGCCTAGTTACATATTCAATACCCACGACTCTAAAGTGATTTAAATTCTATTGTGATGTATGAAATGTTGTGATGCTGCAGATGTATTATGTGTTGCATAGCTAAGAACATTCTAAATGTGTTCCCCAATGTATTAATTTCTGACTGTATCCCACATATCGCAGTTGACAAGCTTCATAGTATATGGTGTAAACTATGTGTGGAGCTACGATTAATGAGATGTCCAATATAATGTTATATTTTTGTATTTAGTAGATGCAATATTTTTTGTTTTTTTGTACATTCTTACACATTCCGCCTTTAAGTCTATCACATTTAAAAAAAAAAAATCTATGATAGCAAAATATGTCAATTGGCTTTTTTCTTGACACATATAAACAAGGAGAAATAATACCTCCAATAGTGATGTCCCTCTTAGCAATGAAGGAACAAAACCTCTGCTAGATCCCTATCAGTAAATACAATAGGTAAAATGTTTTCTGATAATATTAACTATATTTAAAAAAATCCTGACTATAGCAAGTAATAAACGTAACTCTGGATTGATGTATATTTTATTTGATTGTTTCTTATCATCAAACGGATAATTATCTCTGGGTTTAGTATCAGATTTGATTTTTTCCTTATTAAGGATATGCTGTTTATTTCCTTGTTGGGTTAATCTTTGATGTTATGTTATGTTGCGGCATTAATGGTCATACGTATCTTTATCATTACATATTTGTTTAGCTGTAATGTATTCGCCAACAAGTAAATTATTAATGACATGTTTCGGATGAGAGCTCAATGCATGTAGTATAGCATTCCCAACCATCGGTGTCTGTAAATAGTAGCATGAATATGTATCGTATTAACATCTCCCCTCAATAAATTCTCGAAAAAAGCTATGGACTGCTGTACATTATGGGTAAATGAAAGATTGCAATGATTTGCATTAATGTATGGGACAAACAGTGGTATGGATGCCCATTGCCCTCCTAAATGATGACAATGTCATCAATGAAATGTCCATACTAGTGGATGTCAGATACAAAAAGGACTACAGGTTCACAGAAGTATAAACGTGTTGACATTCCCACAGCCCTATAAAATATGTTTGCTAATGAGGGCAAAAAACTAGCACCCATTGGGCAATCCTGAAACTATATGAAAAAACTTGTATTAAACAAAAAATAATTATTAGGGATGAGCTAATGTATTCGACACTATTCGGTATCTGACGGATAATGGGGTATTCGAGGTATTTGTTATCCGACGGCTAATATGGTATTCGCTTGGATACTTTCATTTTCATTTCTGACTTCCTGGCACCTTTTTCCAGCCAATGAACACATCTGATGTTGCTTGCCTTTACAGTAACGCCGCAGCCATCTTTGTTGTGGTGTTACTGTGATTGGTTTGGCCGCACAGCATCATAGGGGCTTTATAAGCCAGCGGCCATTTTGGTCAGTTGTTCTCTCCCTCTCTCTTTCTAACTCACCAATCATGGGCGCAGCGCTGCACAGCTGTCACACTGTGACAGGTTCTCCAGCTTTGAAAAATGACGGCCGCTCATTATTCCCTCTCGTATTCCCTGCTTCCCCTGCCCACCGGCGCCTATGATTGGTTGCAGTCAGACACGCCCCCACGCTGAGTGACAGCTGTCTCACTGCAACCAATCACAGCCGCTGGTGGGCGGGTCAATATCGTGTAGTTAAATAAATAATTTAAAACAACGACGTGCGGTCCCCCCCAGCCAAGCCAAGGTAAGCACACAGCAGCAGGCCGGTATTCTCAGGCTGGGGAGGGCAAGAGCCATGGTTACAGCCCCCCCTCTCGCAGCCGAGAATATCAGCCTGCTGCTGCCCCGAGAATGTCGCATCCATTAGATGCGACAGTCCCGGCGTGTCACCGGCCCTTCTCCATTGCCGTGATGCGGTGGCAATCGTGGTAATAAGGAGTTAATAGAAGCCCATAGCTGCCACTAAGTCCAAGATTAGTAATGGCAGCGTCTATGACACACAATCACTAGTCTGTAAGTAAAGTAAATAAACACAACACCGAAAAATCCTTTATTTGAAATACATTACACATTACACAACCCAGTGGTTGACTTTAAGACCCAGGGCAAAGTTAAGTGGAGCGCTTACTGTAATGAACAATCTCTAGGGACCTTTATTTCAGCCGCTATTACCATGATTACCACTAGTATGTCTGAGCTTTTTGCAGAATTTGGCGATGTGTTCTCTGAAAAGGGGTGTCAGAGCTGCTGCTGTATAGACCCTATGACTGAAGATTGAAGCCAGGGGCCTAGCTGCCCAAGTGCAGACTGTACAATTTAAAACAGACAAAATATTCTCAACTGTCATTAATTTATTAAATATACAAAATACCACACCTTTAGTGAGAATTCAAAGTTCATTTGTCACAGACATAGACCAATCGGTCACCTCTAACCTTGAATGCCAAGGACAGGGTTTACATAGTTATATCGGACAATTAAAACATTCAGATTGTCTAAAAGTTCACACAGGGAGTGTTCCCTGTGTGAACTTTTAGACAATCTGAATGTTTTAATTGTCCGATATAACTATGTAAACCCTGTCCTTGGCATTCAAGGTTAGAGGTGACCGATTGGTCTATGTCTGTGACAAATGAACTTTGAATTCTCACTAAAGGTGTGGTATTTTGTATAAAAATTTATATTTAATAAATTAATGACACTTGGGAATATTTTGTCTGTTTTATGATGATATATATTCCCTAGACCTCTGAGTCATATATATGTCAGACTGTACAATTTGTCTGGCCTAGAGAGACAAGTTCTCAAGGAGTAAATTTCAGAGAGTTTGGCTAATAGTCACATTAGGCCATCTTCATCCCTTGTGACTGTAGGTTTCTTCTTTGTCAAAAAAAAGGATGGTGGACTGCAATCGTGTCTGGATTTCCTTGAGCTAAAACAGATTATGGTTCGCGACCTGTATCCAGGACCACTCATTCCGGACCTATTTAACAAGATTTTAGGTGCTAAATGGTTCTCTAAACTTGATCTCAGGGGAGCCTACAATCTGATTTGGATCAGAAAAAGGCTTTTAATATTCCAGAGGGTCAATTTAAAAATCTAGTGATGCCTTTTGGTCTGACCAATGCACCTGCAGTTTTTCAGCACTTTACAAATGATGTATTTGCACACCTTTTGAGGAAATTTGTTATAATTTACTTAGATTATATTCTCATTTATTTTCAGGATTTTCGCTCACCTTTGAATCATGTCAAACAGGTTCTACAGATTCTCAGGGAAAACAAATTGTATGCTAAATTAGAGAAATGTGTATTTGCCGTTCAGGAAATTCCGTTTCTGGGTTACATACCGTATTTTTTGCTTTATAAGACGCACTTTTATTCCCCCAAATTTTGGGGGAAAGTAGGGGGTGCGTCTTATAAGCCGAATTTACAGGGGGTGTGTGTGTGTGTATATATATATATATATATATATATGTATATATATATATATATATATATATATATATATATATATATACACTGCAGGGTCCGCTCTGGAGCGCTGCTGGGGACAGGTGAACGCTGCGAGCTGCAGCCTTTGATCTCCTGCTCCCGCTCATATAATATGCACAGCCGCTGTCCATCACCATGGTGCTGAAATCACACCGCAGTGACGGGCTGGGGCAGCGGTGCATATTATATGAGCCTGCGCCCCCCTGTAATCGCACATGCCCCCCCTGTGTTAGATATGCCCCCCATGCTGCTGGTCATCCTAAAATAAAAAAACTTTACTTACCCCCTCCAGCATTTCTCCCCGGTGTCCCTGCTTCCACTGTGATCAGGCAGGCACGCAGAGATGAGATCACTCTGCTCTGCCGATCACATGACCGGAACAGAAGCATGGAGGGAGACAGGAGGGAGATCAGCGCTGGAGGAAGTGAGGAAAGAGTGTTTTATTTAACTATGGGCAGCAGCATGGGGGCGATATCTAACACAGGGGAACATGTGCAATCCATAGGGGACCATAGGCAGCACAAGGGAACATATGCAATCCATAGGGGACCATAGGCAGCAGAGGGGGACGTATGCAATCCATAAAGGGCCATAGGCAGCACAGGGGAACATATGCAATCTATAGGGGGCCATAGGCAGCAAAGGGGAATGTGTGCAATCCATAGGTGGCCATAGGTAGCACAGGGGAAAGTATGCAATCCATAGGGGGTCATAGGCAGCACAGGGGAACGTATGCAAGCCATAGGGGGCCATAGGCAGCACAAGGGAATGTGTGCAATCCATAGGGGGCCATAGGCAGCACAGGGGAATGTATGCAATCCATAGGGGGGCCATAGGCAGCACAGGGGACTGTGTGCAATCCATAGGGGGCCATAGGCAGCACAGGGAACGTGTGCAATCCATAGGGGGCCATAGGCAGCACAGGGTAACGTGTGCCAGCACAAGGGGGCTATATTCAATATAAGGGGGCCATATCCAGATTAAGGGGGATAATTTTAGGATGGGGGGCTATGAGTGACATATACCCTATATGATTTTTTAGACGGACACTGGCATTATAAGATGGACCCCATTTAACATTAAAAAAAATTCTCTTTTCCTTCACCAAATTTGGGGGTGCGTCTTATAATCAGGTGCGTCTTATAAAGCGAAAAATACGGTAATTCAAAAAGAGTTCGCAAATTATTACAGAAAATTTCTTAAAAAAATTTCTTCCATTGCTAGACCGTTGACTGACATGATGAAAAAAGGCACGGACTACTCTAACTAGTCTCAGAGTGCTTTGAATGCATTTGACTATCTTAAATGTTTCCCATCTGAACCTGTGTTGATACAGCCTGATATCTCTTTCCTTCACTGTGAAGGTTGACACATCAGAGGTGGGAGAAGGAGCTGTATTTTCTCAGGGTCCGTCTATTGGCAACTTTTGTGTGCATATGCATTCTTTTCTAAAAAGTAATCTCCGGCCAAACGTAATTACGACATTGGTAATAGGGAATTGCTCACTATCAAGTTGGCATTTGAGGAGTGGCTACACTTTTTTGAGGGGGCTACCTATCCAGTTAATGTAATTACAGACCATAAAAATCTCTTGTACCTAGAGTCGGCAAAATGTCTCACATGAAGACAAGCTCGGTGATCATTATTTTTTAATAGATTTAATTTTTTTACTACTTATCATCCAAGTTCTAAAAATACGAAGGCTGATGTGTTGTCCAGGAGTTTGCCAGGTGGAGAACCTTGTGAGGAACCTGTGCCCAACCTGCAATAGGGAGTATCGGTATCATCACTCAGGTTGTTTGCTACTGTACCGCCCCAGCAGCGGTCGAACCGCTCGGATCTGGGTGTCGCTACTCGTGACTCGAGGGTCTCCGGACCTGGGGGCTTAGGAACACTCTACAATGAGATGGGGGATTATTTACAGGGGATTAGATAGTTTGTGACGCCACCCGTGGTGTGCGGTAATAGGGAGTACCGCCGTTGCCGTTGGGAGTACCCGGAGTGATGGAACGGGGGCAGCCAGATGACGTTACCCTCCACGGGTAGGGAAGGCCCTGGGACTCTGGATGATGGGGGTTTTGCAGGGGAGCGCCGGCTCGCTGGGAGCAGGGGGTGATCAGGTACTCACTCAGAAGGAAAGCAGACGCTGACAACGTAGTAAATCAAGTCTCTGGGTACCGTTTCCCTCTTGGGGGAGCTCGTCCGGGTCTCCGTCCCCTGCAGTACTGCCTGATGGTCCGAAGCCTGCCTTCGTGCACAAATTTTAGTAGTGTCCAAGTGGCCCATAAGCTTGAAGCTGTCCGGGCCCCGCTCCCCACTTTTTGTGTGAAGGAGCTGTACTCTCAGGGGCTCACGCTTGGGATTTCAGTGGGCTGCTTTGGTTGGAAAGCCCTATCCTCCTCATTGCGCTAGTGCCCCGATCTCTGAGCTTCGTGGGGACAGTTCATAAAGGCCCTATCCTCCGCAGGTTAATTGCCAGGTTGCTTGAAGCCTCTCCCCGACCTAGGGTCCAGTACCCCGACATGCTTTCAGTCCCAGACTGGCTATTGTACTTGAGCTACCGACCGTCCTCCAAGACTAAGTCCAGGTACCCAGTCCCAATATCCCGCGACCGGGTCTCTGACTCCTCCGGGTCCAGACCACCGTCTGCAACCCAATGTTCTCCTCCCCGGGAGCCACATGCTCCCTCCTAGTTCTTCACTGCTCGAGAGCTACCACTCAACTCTTCCTTCGCTCCCCTGGAGCCAACTGACTTGTCACCTCCCTGCCTGACCCCTAGGTGGGCGGCCCTATTCCATCTTAGCAGCCCACTGGTGTGCCTGACGGGGTGTGGTGCAAGGTGTGATTGGGATTTATGGATGCTGATGGAGGCAGTGCTGCAAGTTGGGAAACCAGAACCAAGATGGGTTGAGTCCTGCACTAAGAATAAAGAGCGTGCAGTCCCCTGTGACGCCCTGACTAGTCCAGGGGCATCACACTACCATTGAGTTTTTTGCTAGCAAACCTTGGACGGACATTTCCACCGATTTTTTTTACAGATCTTCCTTCCTTTCCTAGTAATTTTGATATTTTTGGTGTGGTTCACAAGTTATACAAAATGACACATTTTATAGCCCTACCCTCATTACCGAATGCTAAAACGTTAGCTCAGGTATTTATACATGAAATTGTATAATTGCATAATGTCCCATCTGACATTGTTTCTGATAGGGATACTCAATTTATTGCGAATTTCTAGATGACTTTTTGTGCTCATTAAGGAATTTAATTATCTCATTCATCGGCCTTCCATCCTCAGTGGTAAACAGAGAACGTGAACCAGAGTTTGGAGCAGTATTTGCACTGTTTTATCTCGGATAATCAGAAAGAGTGGTCCTTGTTCCTTCCTCTGTATGAATTATCTATTAATAATCATCATCATAAGTCCTCTGAGGTATCTCTTTTGTATTGTGTCTATCGTTATCATCCTCAATTCTGTACTTTTCTCAGAAAGCACTCTTCCGGGGTACCCAATGAGGACCTATTGTGCTTTGCTTTAGCTTATACATGGAAAAAAAGGTCATGAGCATTTGCTTATCATTAGCTCTAGGTATAAGCATGTGGCTGACTGTGGACGTGTGCCTGGTCCGGGTCTGTGTGTGGGGGATCTGTTGTGGTTATCCACTTAAAAACATTAAGCTTAAGGTACCATCTCTTAAGTTAGGACCTCAGTTCATCAGTCCATTAAAAATGACTGCAATCATCAACCGCTGACTTTCCTTATGGCCTTACCAGCAGTATATAAAATCCATAATGTAAAAACAAAAAAGTGAGCCGGAGTATGAGATGGTAAACATGGAGCTTGTAAGCTCATGTTCACACTGGCCATAAGACAAAGAAAAACCAAGGGAAAAATTATGAACATATACCCTGCTGTAACTAAATAAAAGCATAGTGCATATAAACATAGGGTACTAAAGCCATCCCACCAACGACAAGATGTACCCGGTTGGGATGTGAAACCCTGGACAAGCCAGGGGTCACAGGTAATTACATTACCACAAGCTAGACCCAAAAATCCTTGTTGCCTTCCTCCAGGGGCTGATGTTCACACCAGGGGGTGGGCCAGGCGGTTGGCCCCGCCCACCGAGGAGATCACAGTCCTGGAGGCGGGAAAAGAGAGCAGATTAGTTTTGGACGTGAGAGTGTGAGGAGTAAAGTGGTAGTAGAGCAACTATCTGAGACCATCCGGGTGTGTTCCCCGGACAGAGACAGCAAGGTTAGCAGACAGCGGTGACCGTCTGCAGGAGTGGCCTATCGGAGTTGCCGTAAGGACCGTGGATGGGCGGTGGCCCGGCGGTACCGGACCGGTACACAAGGAGAAGCCAGCACCATTGGCAGGGGCCTTTCGGATCCCAGCAAGGCTTGGAGTCGCCGTGAATTTGCCAAATCCGTCAGTGAAGGGGACCTCCGGGTTTCCAAACAACTAAGTCCCGATTGAAGGCAACAGTCCAACCGTATGAGAGAGACACCGCCACCGCCAAGGCACCAGTTTCTCAGGGCCAGCGCCTGCGGGCAAAGAGGGGCTCCTCCAGCCCATATCCAAGCCGGGGAGCGGGTTACCGGTGGGAACCCATTGGAACCAACAGAAGTACTAGGTGCAGGGAAAGAGACAGTCACCGTTAACTACCGGGGAAAAGCAACAGCAGCCGTCCGTGGGAACCGTCTTTCCAGCCGTGTGTTTTACCGAGAACTGTGTCATCGTCTCAGGCTGAGTGAGTACCACCGTGCCGTGCGGCGCAGCGCTGCCCCCACGACCCTGCACCTCACCAGGCCCCGCACCCGGCCTGCCATCACCCATCCTCCACCCCATCACTGGGCCCCGGGACAACCAACCCCTACCCACGGAGGGGAGAACTAACAACTCAGCTGCTCCCGCTCACCGCTCCCGGGATCCCCATACAGAGCAGCGGTGGTGTTACCAAAAATCACCACAACCGTGGGTGGCGTCACGGACAATAACCAAATTCCCCCCCCCACCACCAATACACCCCTTTCACTCACGGGCGAGGAGCGCCGCTCGAGTCCCCGGGATCCGGCACACCGCTCGAGCCACCACCAAGCAGCGGCAGCAGCAGCAGCGGCCGGACCCGAGCAGTGGGAGAGCGCGGCGTCCCCTCCTCCGCCCGCGACACACTTGGCGTCACGAACAGGATCTTACCGCTCTTCCATTTGGTAGAGGTGCGCCTTGTTACCGCCGGATGTGTCCGGCCAGAAAATTTCAGAAGCCGCCATCTTTGGCGTGGAAAGTTCCCGCTCGAGCGTCTCCTCGAGTAGTGGAGGCGCGAAGGCCAAAATCCCGCCCCGATAGAGGAGGAGCCGGAAAGAGGCTAAAGGGGACGAAATGGCGACTGGTCGCATGTAGCCACGGCTATACAGATAGGGACGCCGGGACCCCACGATCTGCTGACCCCTGCAAAGAATGTCCGCTCCACCAAGCTATGCGGAGGCTACCGAGCCGGTGCCCGGGACAGCGGCATGGCTGAGGGCCCGAACGGCAGGGATCTGACGACACTACCGGAGCCAGATCTGTAGGCTGATGGAGCAGTGGACCGCAGAGGTGGAGGAGGTAGCTGCAGTTGCACGGGTGTATGGAATGGAGGCCATGATGGAGGAGCTGGTGAGTGACCCACGCCCCTGTGTCCCCGAGGGACCGGCCGTTGCGTCTGAGGGACCCGGTCTACCCCTGTCCCCCATGCCGCCTCCGTCCTCCTTCCTCGTGCACTGCGCTGCACCTGGCCCGTCGGGCGTACACCCCTTTGTAACAGTGGCCGAGAGAGTGGCAAGCCTGGAAGCTGCGGCAGCTGGCGGCAACCCGCCTGGCGCAGGGACGGACGATAGTGATTCCGGGCCTGACACCGAGCCCGTTTCGGAAGAAGATGAAGGAGTCGTCGCTCTGCATGACATGGAGGCCACTTACATCCCCCGGAGTGGGAACAACGGGTATCGGGCGGCCCTTCCTCGCTGCACTTGCTATGCGCTGGAGGGGCTGGTGCCCATGTTCTTCCACCCAGAGCCGGGTGGGGAGGACGAAAGTGCACAGTAAGGGCAGCGGAATGCCGTTGCACCGTCCCCGTTGGGACCACCTGTATGTGTGTTAAAAGTTTTGAAGTTTGAAAATGAAAATGAATAATTGCTGGAAAGTTACCTGATTGACAAGCTTTGATTTGGAACCGGTCGTAGCCGGCAACTGGTCCCCGTTGGGACCCCCTTTTACAAATTCACATAGAAACTTCTATGAACATGCCTGAGAACTTGCAGGGCAACCACAAACATTAGTGGCTTGTAAATAATGTGTTGTTGCAGCTTACACCGTTGCCGCTTCCGGAGAGGCAGATTGGAGGAAGGGCCCGCAGTGGAGCAGGCTGGGGCCCAGCCACCACCGGAACCGGTGGCAATCCTCTGGGGGTTTCAGGGGTTCCCCATGGACGTGGGTCCCCTGAAAAGGACAGAACCCGCTCGGGCAATTTGTGCAGGACTGGGGTCAAGGGGTGCTGCCTGTTTGCTAGGGGCAGCATCAGGGCCAGGTTGCTTGGGTGGGAGAGAGCGGAAGCCGTAACCGTTTGAAACCGTTGAAACCGTTTAAGTAAGAGTACCTCCCGATGTGGGAAGATGTTATTTTAATTGTATGTCTGTCACCGTTTTACATTTTTATATTTTTACAGTTTAAAAAAAAAAAGGAAAGGAAAAATAAAACCGGTGTTGGACGGGCAGCCCGCGGATGGTCTGCATTTTGCTAAGGGGGAATGTGAGGGAATGTGAGGGTTCACAGGTAATGACATCACCACACCCTACACCCCGGTTAGGCACATCAAAGCTAGACCCAAAAATCCTTGTTGCCTTCCTCCAGGGGCTGATGTTCACACCAGGGGGTGGGCCAGGCGGTTGGCCCCGCCCACCGAGGAGATCACAGTCCTGGAGGCGGGAAAAGAGAGCAGATTAGTTTTGGACGTGAGAGTGTGAGGAGTAAAGTGGTAGTAGAGCAACTATCTGAGAGCGTCCGGGTGTGTTCCCCGGACAGAGACAGCAAGGTTAGCAGACAGCGGTGACCGTCTGCAGGAGTGGCCTATTGGAGTTGCCATAAGGACCGTGGATGGGCGGTGGCCCAGCGGTACCGGACCGGTACACAAGGAGAAGCCAGCACCATTGGCAGGGGCCTTTCGCATCCCGGCAAGGCTTGGAGTCGCCGTGAATTTGCCAAATCCGTCAGTGAAGGGGACCTCCTGGTTTCCAAACAACTAAGTCCCGATTGAAGGCAACAGTCCAACCGTATGAGAGAGACACCGCCACCGCCAAGGCACCAGTTTCTCAGGGCCAGCGCCTGCGGGCAAAGAGGGGCTCCTCCGGCCCATATCCAAGCCAGGGAGCGGGTTACCGGTGGGAACCCATTGGAACCAACAGAAGTACTAGGTGCAGGGAAAGAGACAGTCACCGTTAACTACTGGGGAAAAGCAACGGCAGCCGTCCGTGGGAACCGTCTTTCCAGCCGTGTGTTTTACCGAGAACTGTGTCATCGTCTCAGGCTGAGTGAGTACCACCGTGCCGTGCGGCACAGCGCTGCCCCCGTGACCCTGCACCTCACCAGGCCCCGCACCCGGCCTGCCATCACCCATCCTCCACCCCATCACTGGGCCCCGGGACAACCAACCCCTACCCACGGAGGGGAGAACTAACAACTCAGCTGCTCCCTGTCACCGCTCCCGGGGTCCCCATACAGAGCAGCGGTGGTGTTACCAAAAATCACCACAACAGTGGGTGGCGTCACGGACAATAACCAAATTCCCCCCCCCCCACCAATACACCCCTTTCACTCACGGGCGAGGGGCGCCGCTCGAGTCCCCGGGATCCGGCACACCGCTCGAGCCACCACCGAGCAGCGGCAGCCGCAGCAGCAGCGGCCAGACCCGAGCAGTGGGAGAGCGCGGCGTCCCCTCCTCCGCCCGCGACAGGGACAGGGACACTCTATAATATTAAAACCTTACCATGGGTCTAAAATAGGCCTCAATGTGAATAAGGACTGAGAGTGACCGGGTCCCAATAGGACACACAGCCACGGTACTGTCCCAACCAGGTACACCTTGTCGTTGGTGGGATGGCTTTATGCTTTTTTTAGTTACAGCAGGGTATATGTTCATAATTTTTCCCTTGGTTTTTCTTTGTCTTATGGCCAGTGTGAACAAGAGCTTACAAGGTCCATGTATACCATCTCATACTCCGGCTCACTTTTTTGTTTTTATGTAGTCTATTGTATTTAGTACAAACAGGGTGTGGCCCTACCTCTCAGTGAGCTGGGCATTTCATTCTGTGCATCCCATGGCTGTGTGTCCTGTTGGGACTCGGTCACTCTCAGTCCTTTTTCACATTGAGGCCTATTTTAGACCCATGGTAAGGTCTTAATATTAGAGAGTGTAGGTACTGTCTCAACTGGGTACACCTTGTCGTTGGTGGGATGACTTTATGCTTTTTTTGATCAAAAACAGTGTTTACTAAGTACCCTATGTCTATATGCACTATGCTTTTATTTAGTTACAGCAGGGTATATGTTCATAATTTTTCCCTTGGTTTTTCAAAATCCATAATGTGTTTCATAAGTCTCTTTTAAAGAAATTTGTGAGTTTGGGAACTCCCCTTCCCACCCCTCCACCCACAGTTTTGGTTGATGGGTCATTGGAGTTTGAGGTGTCGAGAATTATTGATTCTCAGGCCGTTTGTCATTCTCTACAGTACCTGGTACACTGGCAGGGATATAGCCCTGAGGAAATTACTTGGGTGCAAACGTTGGCTATCCAAGCAGAGCGCCTGGTTGGGGCATTTGATCACCATCATCCGGTGAGACCGGGTCCAGAGGCCCCTCGTAGAGGGATGGGTACTGTCACCCAGGGATTAGCTCAAAACGCATCGAGTGTCAGGGCTACATCTGTCCCTCTTCACACAGCAGAGTCTGGCACTATACATTAGGCCTCTTGTTAGGCTTCTGAGTTTTTCTGACAGCTCTGGCGTCGACCCAGTTATGTTCCCTTTAGTTCAAGCTTGCAGAAGTTAAGTTCTGCTAGCCTGGTCATTGTCTTTGGAGTCACATGTTGTGAGAGACCTATCACAGCTACTCCCTGCCTACCTTAAGATGGAGGATTTGGTCCTCCCACACCGATTATAGCTTTTGCAATACCGGTCCTTGTACTATGGTGTACCAATTTGTGGAGATCTTTGTGCATCCTCACTACTAATACAGGGCTAGCCTACAATTGACAAAGTATTAATAAATGACATCTTGATGTAGCCATTACTGCTCTCTACTTCACATTTTACAGAAGTCTTGGCAACAGCTAAAGGCATAAAACATATACATTTGTGAGAAGTACGACTTCTGTAGTTGATTAATATAAGCATGCCATAATCACAATGACTGATGCTGACATAACAGTCACTATAACAGGGGGTTTCACATCCTCCAGCAATCGCCTTTCTCAATGCCTCCTCCTGTGATCTACGTGCTATTTTGACAGCACATTTAATTTCAAGCTGTACCAGGAGGAGAGAAACCAGAAACTGCTAATCATCTCATCTGAACCAACCGATAATTATGTTTATCAGGCTGAAACATAGAAGCTCATAGGTAATTACTAAAATTATTATGGACATTCAATATGTGATACAGACAAACTGCTTTGACAAGAAAAAAATCTATGTTTTGTAAGAACATTATAAGTATATTTTATTATATTGCTTTTTATAATATTAGAACAGACCTTTATACAATAGTTTGAATAATAAGGCTTTTACAATACAGCCATATGTACAAGTTACGTCCTCTGGCTTTCTTCGTAATCCAGATATGTATGTAAGTTAGAACAGAGTAGAGAAAAAAAAACCAAAAACAAACTAATTCCCCTTTCACTGCTCATTGCTCTGGCCACCCCGATATTCTTTCTGCTTGTGGTTGCACCACATCACCTAGCATCTTACTAAAGAACAAGACTTCCTTCAGCATCCAGGCTTCAGAGGTTAGTGAACTTCATAATATCAAGACCTTATAATGTGCAGTGACCTCTGGGTCCCAGACGCAGCCAAAAGGCTTGAAGATGTGATATGCGTAGACAAAATGAAGAGTACCGGATGAAGAGCAGCGGGGCAGTCTGAGAGGAATGTAATGTTTAAATGAAAAAGCTAATATTCAAATTTCCGACAGACCTGCTACAAGCTGTCCGGTCCCCTTTTTTCCATCAATGGCACACTGCATCTTCGGCCTCCTCACTATAGGCCTTGACTTATAGACATGTCCAGGCCTTGGAGGTTACTGGGCATCATAAGGTGATAATGTCGCAGGCGGAGGAGGGGACGCTGCGCTCTCCCACTGCTCGGGTCCGGCTGCTGCTGCCGCTGCTCGGTGGTGGCTCGAGCGGTGGGCTGGATCCTGGGGACTCGAGCGGCGTTCCTCGCCTGTGAGTGAAAAGGGGATTTGATTGAGGGAATTGGATATTGTCCGTGACGCTACCCACGGTTGTGGTGAGATTGGTGACACCACCGCTGCTCTGGACGGGGATCCCGGGAGCGATGACAGGGAGCAGCTTTGATGTTAGTTCTCCCCTCCGTGGGTAGGGGGTTGGTTATCCCGGGGCCCGGTGATGGGGTAGGGAAGGATGGCAGATGGGTTACGGGGCCTGGCGAGGTGCAGGGTCGCGGGGGCAGCGCTGTGCCGCACGGCACGGTGGTACTCACTCAGCCAATGATGAGGACACAGTTCTCGGTAAAACACACGGCTGGATGGACGGGTCCCACAGACGGCTGCGGTGTTGTTTTCTCCCGACAGGTTGATGGTGACTGCCTTTCCCTGCACCTGTGTACTGTAACGGTTCCAATGGGTTCCCACCGGTATCCCGCTCCCCAGCTTGGATGGTTGCCGAAGGAGCCCCTTTTGCCCGCAGGCTCTGGCCCTGGGAACTTTAGCCTTGGCGGTGACTGTGTTTCCCTCTCTCGGTTGGACGGTTGCTTTCTGACGGGACTTGGCTGCTGGGAAACCCAGGAGGTTCCCTTCGCTAACGGATTTGGCAATTTCACGGCGACTCCTAGCCTTGTCGGGGTCCGTAAGCCCCTGCCGGATGGTGCTGGCTTCTCTTTGCGTACCGGTCCGGTACCGCCGGGCCACCGCCCGTCCACGGTCCTTACGGCTAGCTCCAATAGGCCACTCCTGCAGACGGTCACAACCGTCTGCCAACCCTGCTGATCTGTCCGGGCCACACACCCGGACCAACTTCAGGCTGCTCAACTGCCACTTCACTCCTCTCTCAACTCTACTCCTCACTCCTTCACTTCCAACACTAATCTGCCCTACTTTTCCCGCCTCCAGGACTGTGAACTCCTCGGTGGGCGGGGCCAACCGCCTGGCTCCACCCCCTGGTGTGGACATCAGCCCCTGGAGGAAGACAACAAGGGTTTGTGTCTGACTTCAGTGTGCCTGACCGGGAGTGTGGGGTGTGTAGGTGTTGTTCTCTGTGGCCCCTGGCTTGTCCAGGGCGCCACATTAACACACAGTATTCTACCAGGCCTGGATGTGGCCAGAAGTCTTGAAGATGCAGCATGCGATGGCAAAAAGAAGAGGGCTTAACGGCAAACAGCAGGGCAGCCGGAAAGGTGAGTATAACTTTTTTTTATTAAAAAATAAAAAAATTAAAATTCAACAAATACCTCACCATCCGGTCCTCTTCCTTTTGCTGTCTCGCGCCACATCTGTGGTCTCTTTACTCTAAGCCAGGACTTAAGGCTGCGATCAAACCAAAATCTACTGCATGTCCTAAAGTTGTGATAATGACACGCAGTGAGCTCTGGCCTGTACGTGGCCAGGAGTACTTGCCTATAATAATGAGCCTGGAGATGTGACCAACAACAGTGGAAAGAAGAGACTTGGACGGCAGCCAGAGAGAGCATATGTCACAAGGAGAGTTTTACAAACATCGCCAACTGTCATGGCGGCATCCGGAGCTGTGGAGAGTACAGATTCTGGCACTCTACCTGATAAATTCTAGGTAGAATCAGGAGTTGACTCGCAGACTTGTTGTTCACAAGCAAGCTAGCAAGAGTTAATCTCTGCTGTGTTGCTTGTTCAACATGCTGTGGGGGAATATATGCTGACTAAACTATTCCATTAATTCCAGCTATAACTTCTCTATACTGGTCTGGTGAGGTGTTGTGATCCAGACTTACTAGCTGTTGTAGCATTGCATTGCTTTGAATGGTTGTAGTGTTAACCCTAGTTGTTCTTTTGTTGCTGCCTTATTTCCCTTGCTTTTCTCCTTAGTTTCTTGCTGTTTGTTCCTGTGAGTTTGAAGTATGCCTGATTTTGTTTTTCCCCTGTCTGTCTTTATCCGTATTGCTATCACACTCCTGCCCCATCCTTCCCTGGGTGGAGGGGGGGAAAAGATTAGCCTTGGTTTCCACTAGTGTGAGGTACAGTATAGGATCTCCCTGTCCCTCGCTATCCTACAGTCACATTGTGACAGTGTGAGAATACAATATATTTTTCTATATGCTTTTCTATAACTAAGCTTTCTTTTAAATATGAGTAAGGCTATGTGCGCACGTTGTAAATTTTCATGCGTTTACGCTGCGCTTTGTACTGCAGCGTCAATACATGCGTTCTGCGTCCCCAAGCAAAGTCTATGTGACTTGTGCAAATTCCATCCGCACGCCGTTGCATTTTAGAATGCAGCAATTTGCATGCTGAAATTTGTTGCCGAATCGCTGTGTTCTAAGAAGCAACATGTCACTTATTTTTAAACAAAAAAATCTCCATAGCACCATAGTAAGCTATGTTAGCGAATGGAGACCACTCTAGGGTCCTCCAGACGTAAGCACACACTCCAGAAATGACATAAGAACAGGAGAAAAGAGGGAGCATAAATTGTGCAAAAATGTATTTATTAGAATAAACAAGGAGGGGTTGACAAGGATTTTCACATTAAAACACACATAAAACAATTCCTTTCCCTCTTGAAGAAGACTGGCTCAAAAAAACCAGGGAGAACAATTCTCAAAGTGCACTTAGTTGGTAGAAAAACACAGCTAGAGAGAATGCATATAAAAGGCCGGCCAAGGGTTATGGATATAACCTAAAAAAGTGCCATAGTGCATATAAGATGAAAAATACTCCTTTTTGCTGGAACCTTAATATGCAAATAAAGTGCTGGTAGTGCATAAGGTAAAGTGTGCAGAGTTTATAGATCAAAGCTATATAGCTAGCCACAGGAGAAGTTTTCCTAGGGAAATAGATTGTAATAAAATAGTTTCCTTACCAAAGGAAAAGAGTTGTTTTGGTAACAAAGTGCCAGTCTTCAGGGAGGAAAAACAAGCAGAACACGTGTTTCGCCTCAGGAGCCTGTGCGTCCCAAATGCGGCTTCATCAGGGAGTGAGAGATGTCCTGCACTCCATTTCAGACATTTTTAAATAGACCGCCAGTCTTCTTCAAGGGGGAAAGGAATTGTTTTATGTGTGTTTTAATGTGAAAATCCTTGTCAACCCCTCCTTGTTTATTCTAATAAATACATTTTTGCGCAATTTATGCTCCCTCTTTTCTCCTGTTCTCATGTCACTTATTTTGTGCGCTTTAGATGCTGCTCCCACTCTGTCTATGGGAGAGAAAGCATCCAGAGCGCATGAATTCTGCATCAATTCGGCAGTCACAATACATGCATTTTGAAATGCACATGCACTGCCAAATTGCTGCATAATTTTCTGCATGTCAATACACAACGTGCGCATATAGCCTTACAGGATAGAGCCTGTTTCCTGATTATTTCCGTGTATCTGGAAGCAAGTATGTGTACACCAAAGCCTGCAGCTGATGTCTAATATAAGGGAATAAAATGAAGATATTGATGATTATTACTAGCTACATCTGCCAAAGTTCAGATTCATGACTGGGGTACTACGTGACAAGGACCCTGCGAGCCATGATGGGTTGAAGATAATGGCCCCGCGGGCAATGAAGGGCTGAAGAGGAAATCCCAAATATGGACTTAAACATCCTATGCTTTCTGCGTGTGCTTCTAATATAACCAATGCCATACTGCTACAAATTCTTCTAAGGAATAAACCCACTATTTCTTTATAAAAGGCTTGTGTATAACAAGAAAGCACGACTGGGTGTGCACCTCTTAGGGTATGTGCGCACGTTGCTTTTTACCTGCTTTTTACCTGCTTTTTTGCTGCTTTTTCTTCTGCGCTGTTTAATGCCAAAATGGATGTGTTCTTCTATTCAAGCAAAGTCTATGGGAATTTGGGTTTCTTGTTCACACTATGTTGTTCAAAATGCTGCCTTTTTGAGGCAGAACTTTGGTCAAAAACTCAGCTTTTCAAAGAAGCAACATGTCAATTGTTTTTGCCATTTGGGTTTTGCACTGCAAAGCTGAGTTTTTGACCAAAGTTCTGCCACAAAAAGGCAGCATTTTGAACAACATAGTGTGAACAAGAAACCCAAATTCCCATAGACTTTGCTTGAATAGAAGAACACATCCATTTTGGCATTAAACAGCGCAGAAGAAAAAGCAGCAAAAAAGCAGGTAAAAAGCAGGTAAAAAGCAACGTGCGCACATACCCTTACTGAGTGAGGAGTTTATACCAACAAGCTTTGTGTGGTCTGACTTCCTCCTGCTATCGCTCAGTTACTTTCGATTTGAGATTCCGCTGACACTCACTGGAATGAGATTTCCCGAAATTGTGGGATCATCCTTATCAACAGTATAGTAGGGGTTTCTTTTGGACATCCAATGTTCATAACAAGGGGTTATACGTAAGTTGGATGTTCATATGTTGGGGACTCAGTCTACCAAGAAATTGTAAGACTAATAAAAATGTTACAGCATGTAGAAAAAAGTAGAAGAAACTGAAGAGGAGAGGCACTAAACATGCAGCATACAACTTTATTGGAAATTGTCACAATTATCAAATACTAGTTTATATTTGGACAGTTTTTACAGTGTCAATATCCATGAAAAATGCATCACTGCAATCATCCTGCAGCAAGTGATATCAGTTTCTCACTGTGGTTACACTTTTTTCTTTGTCAAGAGCCGCTAAATGCAAAAAACAATCATGTGAACAGATCTAAACAAAGTCCAAACAATGAAAGAAACAGCTGTTTCACTTAAGCTATGTTCTCATGTCCAGTAATCATCCATTAGAATGGATACAGCGGGAATCTGTTAATGTGCAGACATGTTTTTGTCTGGCTAAAAAAAAAAAATTCAACTGGATCTGTTTATTTTACATTGAAGTCTCTGGAAAATGGATTCATTAAATAGTCATAATATATCTTTGTACCGTGTTAGCCAGTAGATATAAAAAATTGTTTAAAAGAACTGAAGTCCTCAGTGGTTGATACCTTTTAATGGCTAAAGGCCACTTTACATGCTATGATATCGTGACTGATATTGCTAGCGTGCACACCCTCCCCCATCGTTTGTGCGCCACGAGCAAATCGCTGCCCGTGGTGCACAAAATCGCGCGCACCCATCACACTACTTACCTGCCTAGCGACGTCGCTGTGACCGGCGAACCGCCTCCTTTCTAAGGGGGCGGTTCGTTCGACGTCATAGCGACGTCACTAGGCGGCCGACCAATAGAAGCGGAGGGGTGGAGATGAGCAGGACGTAACATCCCGCCCACCTCCTTCCTTCCGCATTGCCGCCGGCGGCCGGTAAGGAGGGGTTCCTCGTTACTGCGGTGTCACACATAGCGATGTGTGCTGCCGCAGGAGCGACGAACTACATCGTTACTGCAGCAGCAACGATATTCGAGAATAAGGGGGCATGTCACCGATGAGCGATTTTGAACGTTTTTGCGACGATTCAAAATTGCTCATAGGTGTCACACGCAACGACATCACTAATGCGGCCAGATGTGCGTCACAAATTTCGTGACCCCCAACGAGATCGCTTTAGCGATGTCGTAGCGTGTAAAGTGGCCTTAACTGAAGCCATTAGCCATGAAAAAGTATCAACCACTGAGGACTTCAGTTCTTTTAAACAATTTTAAATAGTCATCTATTTTCTTCTATTTGAAACGGATCCAGTAAGCAAAAACTGATCTTTTTCAAACGAAAGAAAAATGGATGGCTAACTAAGGGATCCATTTTCTATAGAGTTCAATGCAAAAAATAAAATGGATCCAGTTGAAATCAGTTTTTTTTAGCTGGACAAAAAAGTTGTGTCTGCAAAGATTGCTGCTAAGTTGAGGTGAGTGGACTCAAGTTTCAGTATTCGGTGTTCATACCAAACACTGACTTTTACAGAGTTCAGGTTCAGAGTTCTGGTGCCTTACATATGAGCACCATTTGCGTGGGCAGCACTGTGATGAAGTACACTCGATGCTCGGCCCAGTGTGAGACACTTGCTGTGTTTGAATGGCTCACACTGCGGGTAACAACAGCATAATCGGATCTAGTGTGCACCCCCTCAAAAAAAGGGAAAAAGCCCTTCCACGGGCGGCTGGCTGCATGTGGGCGGAGACCCAAGCTGCTCAATTAGTGACTTCTATTGGGGTTCAGGTCAAGTCCGGGTCCCAAACCGATCTTCATTTAAAGTTCAACTGACCCCACCGAACCAAACTTCAACAGGTCCGCTCATCTCTACTGCTGAGCTTTACTCAGAGCTGGAAATTCCAACATGATCTCCAGTACAAGTCTGCAGCTAGATCTAAATCTAGCCAATCAGCTCCCTTCCACAAATCATGTCTCTGTATTTCATTTAAATATTCTCTTAAGCCTGCCAAGTATATGTTTAGTGACAGATTGACTGAAAGAAAATATGATCGTCAGTCCAAAATCAGACATGCCAGGTCGATATTTTCCCTGACAATAAATTGTTAGGGGCCCCTATACACATTAGACTGTCAGTCGGCTGAACCCATCGATATCGGCATGTTCGATGGAGAGTCTAATGTTACTGGAGGCCTTAGGGGTACTTCTCACATAGCGAGATCGCTAGCGAGATCGCTACTGAGTCACAGGTTTTGTGACGTACCAGTGACCTCATCAGCGATCTCACTGTGTGTGACACTAAGCAGCGACCTGGCCCCTGCTGGGAAATCGCTGAACGTTACACACAGTGCTGGTTCATTTTTTGCTCGTTGCTCTCCCGCTGTGAAGCACACATTGCTGTGTTTGACAGCAAGAGAGCAACGATCTGAATGTGCAGGGAGCAGGGAGCCGGCGTCTGGAAGCTGCGGACGCTGGTAACCAAGGTACACATCGGGTAACCAAGCAAAGCGCTTTGCTTGGTTACCCGATATTTACCTTGGTTACTTGCATACGCAGCTCTCAGGCTGCCAGTGCTGGCTCCCCGCACACGTAGCCAGAGTACACATCGGGTAACTAAGCAAAGTGCTTTGCTTAGTAACCCAATGTGTACCCTGGCTACGAGTGCAGGGAGCCAGCGCTAAGCGATGTGCACTGGTAACCATGGCAAATATTGGGTAACCAAGAAAAGCATTTTGCTTAGTTACCCGATATTTACCTTGGTTACCAAGCGCAGCATCGTTTCCACGAGTCGCTGCTGGCTGGCGGCTGGTCACTGGTGAAATCTGCCTGATTGACAGCTCACCAGCGACCATGTAGCGACGCATCAGCGATCCTGACCAGGTCATATCGTGGTCGGAATCGCTGGTACGTCGTTTAGTGAGACGGTACCCTTAGACTTAAGAATACATTTTTACTAATTATCAGTCATTTAAAAGCTAGTTCACACAGGCAAACTGCGTTAATAAATACATATTGAATGATCTGTAATAGATTGTTCAGTGTACAAAGGCTGCCATTATTATCTTCGGCAGCACGAGTCCTGTTTACACTGGACTATGCATTGCTGGGGACTATAATATTTAAGCCCTTTTAAAAATTATCTCACTCAATGAGTATTAAGTTCCCACTATGAGTATTTGAGGCATTTTTGATACTGCAATTTTTTTAAGCATTTCTGCACCAATAATCTATTTAACGCCACATGCGCCTGTTGAATATTTGGTCAGTTTATTTTTTTTAACCTCAATATTTGTAGCCAAAACCAGGATTGGGTGATAAATGCAGACGTGGTGCCCGTGTCTCTATTATACTTTTCCTCTGATTGTGTCAGTCCTCGTTTTGTTTTTTTACAAATACTAAGGTAAATTACTGACCAAATACTGGACGTTTGCACGTGGCCTAAGGTTACGTGTGTTGTTCTATTGCATGTTTTTAGTGAGGGTTATTGTTGCTGGGTTTTTAGCTGCATTTTTTTCTATTTTGGGTATGTCATGTTTTAAATAAAGCTGCTTTGTTATGGAAACTTCCTGGTATTTGGCTTTGATAAAACTTTATTGATAAAGTTGTACGGATTATGTGCGTTTTTAGGGCTTAAATGCAATATAAACACATGACATTTTTTATATACAAATTTTCCTCAACTCATTCTAGTCTATGGGGAAAATCCACTAATAAAATATTTACCACAAAAAGAGTTGACCTGTTGTGGATTTTAAAACGGCACCTGGTGTCGGTTTCCAAAAGGTAATAAATAAGCACAGTGTGCATGAGCTTTCTACAAATTTCACCCACTTGCCAGAACTGTAATACACTGGTTTTTGCAGACAAAAGTACGCAGTGTAACAAAAAAACACCAGATACTCATCGTAGGAATATACAGTTAAATTAAATTTTTGTCTACAATTTAAGGAGAAACATATATGAGAACTGCATAAGAGTTACCGGGACGGTGGTTACTCGTACACAAAGTAACTGATCTACCTTGCTTGATGCAGGCATGCTGGAGACAAAAGGATGGCAATGTCTTTTTTGATTACTTACTGGATGCACTACTTATAAGACTTGTATATACTAAGGCACTGTTTTATGGGGTGAACATTCTGTCTGAGACTGTTAAAGGAAACCTGTCACCAGTTTTTCGGCAAATAAGCCGCAGCCAGCACCAGTAGGCTCTTATATACAGCATATTAGAATGCTATATATAAGAGCCCAGGCCACTGTGTAGAATGTAAAAAAGACTTTATAATATTCAACTAACGGTGGATCTGCGGTAGATTCTAGTCAGATGGGTATCTCCGTTGTCCAGTGCCGTGGCCTCCTCTTTCGGCCATCTTCGTCCTCCTTCTGAAGCCTGTGTGCATGACGCGTCCTATGTCATACACGCTCGCCGGTCCTGCGCATGCACACTACAATACTTTGATCAAAGTGCGCAAGCGCAGGACCTCAATGCCGGTGAGTGTGGATGATGTAGGATGTGTCATGCACCACAGCCACAGAAGAAGGAGGACAAAGATGGCCGAAAGAGGAGGCGCTGGCACTGGACAACGAAGACGCCCATCTGACTAGAATCCACCACAGGGCGACTGTTAGGTGAGTGTTTTAAAGTATTTTTTATGTTCTACACAGTGGCCTGGGCTCTTATATACAGCATGTTAGAATGCTGTATATAAGAACCCACTGGTGCCAAAAAAATGCTGACAGGCTCCCATTAATTAAAATTATATAGGGGAACCTTGGATTTTTAGGGTTTAGACTTATGAGCTTTAATTTGACAGAAGGATCCACTGGCAAATGGCAGTCTCAGTTATCTAGTTCCACCAGCTTCAAATCCACATGAAGATTACATTTGATACCGTGTTTCCCAAAAAATAAGACTGGGTCTTATATTGATTTTCGCTACGAAAGACGTACTAGGGCTTATTTTCTGGGATGTCTTATAGTTTCCCATTGTTAGGGCCAGGTGGACGGGCAGACCCAGGAGGTGGATCCACTGGGCCGAACACCTTACTGACGGCAAGGGGTCCGGTAGCCGGAGCACTACAGGTAGCAGGACAGTCCGTTCAAAAGAGTGGAGTGGAGAAGTCCCTGGGACCACGGAGTCACTGATGGTAGTCCGGGTGACGGAGCTCAGGTTCGGAGGCCGAGATGTTGTCAGGCAGAGTCCGGAACCGATGGAGCGAGAGGACGGATCACCACAGGGATCAGGGATGGTACGGACTGACGGGATGGCAGACAGTCAGCGTTCGGGGTTCGGGAATCGTCAGGACCGGATGGCGAGGCAGGAGCGGCTCTAGAAGAGAGATAGGTAAGTATACCAGCAGACGCAAGGAGACCTGACTCCTAGCTTAGGAAACACGAAGAACAGGCCCCGCCCACTTGGACATTAAACCCCTTTATACCCTGTACCTGTGTGTTCAATATCCTGTCAGTGGACGCTGGCCCTTTAAGAGAGGGTCAATGACCGCGCGCGCGCCCTAATGCGCATGCGCGAGGCCCGGATGCCAGAAGCCAGGGCAGGGAGCGGTGAATAGGAAGCAGGGGAGCCGGCCTGGAGCAGAGCTGCCGACGGGCGCCAGGAGCGGGGACCGGGCCGCCTGGGGACCGCAGGTGATGGGGGCTGGAGGCTGTGGAGCGGGGGACGCCTAACAGAGGAGCCGGGGAGCGAAGCAGGGAAGCCGGGGAGCGTGGCAGGTGAGCCGGGGAGCAGAGCAGGGGACCCGGGGAGCGTGACAGTACCCCCTCCCCCACGCCCCCCTCCCCGCAACCGGGACAGGAAGGCACATATCAGAGGAGTACCCTCATTCTCCCGGGGTTCCAAGGACCTATCTTCAGGACCATACCCTGCCCAGTCTACCAAGAAGAACTGCCGGCCCCGTACGGTTTTCATGGCCACGATATCCCTTACCGCATAGATGTCATCATCAGCAATAGGAGGAGGAGCCGAACTGGCAGCAGCGGAGAAGGGACCAAGGACAACCGGCTTGAGCAGGGAGACGTGGAAGGAGTTGGGTATCCTCATCATGGCCGGGAGCTGCAGCTTGTAGGAGACCTCATTAATTTTGCTGAGGACCTTAAACGGCCCGATGTAGCGAGGACCCAGCTTGTATGATGGTAGCTTCAATCGGACGTACTTGGAAGCAAGCCAGACCAGGTCTCCTGGAGAGAAACACAGAGGATCCAGACGCCTCTTGTCTGCGTGTCTCTTCATCCGCAGGGAAGCACGTCCAAGGGACGCCTTGACAGAGTCCCAAATTGTTGCAAAGTCACGGGCTACAGCATCAGCAGCAGGGACATCCGAGGAAGAGGATACCGGTAATGGGACGGAAGGCTGAAGTCCGTAAACGACATGGAAGGGAGAGCTGGAGGAGGACTCACTGACGTGGTGGTTATGGGAGAATTCAGCCCAAGGAAGAAGCGTGGACCAGTCGTCGTGATGGGCGTTGACGTAGTGACGTAAGAAGGAGGTCAAGATCTGATTGACTCATTCCACTTGGCCATTCGACTGAGGATGGTAGGCTGAAGAAAAGTCCAGAGTCACTCCCAGATGTTTGCAGAGAGCCCTCCAGAAGCGGGAGGTAAACTGAGTTCCTCTGTCGGACACAATGTGAGATGGAAAGCCATGCAACCGGGAGATGTGCTGTATGTAAGCATCAGCGAGTTCCTGGGCTGAGGGCAGTCCAGCCATAGGGACGAAATGAGCCATTTTGGAGAACCGATCCACCACGACCCATATGACTGTGTGTCCGGAGGACAGGGGCAAGTCCGTAATAAAGTCCATTGCAATGTGTTGCCACGGAACAGAGGGTATAGGCAGAGGCAGAAGACGACCATATGGCAGATGTTTGGGCGTCTTGTTCCTGGCACAAGAGGAGCAGGCTGAGACAAAAGAAGCGACATCCGTGCGAAGGGATGGCCACCAGTAGTGACGTACAATTGTACTCCATGTTCTCTTCTGACCAGCATGGCCGGCTGTTTTCGAGGCATGGCCCCAGTGCAACACTTTTTGTCTGTCAGTCTCAGAGACATAGGTCTTCCCGGGCGGTATCTGGGCCAGGGTGACAGGGGCCACCGGAATGATTTTACTAGGGCAGATGATGGGCTGGGATGTCTCCTCCTCCTGCTCCATGGGCATGAATGACCTGGACAAGGCATCTGCGCGTACATTCTTGTCCGCGGGTCGGAAATGGAGCTGGAAATCGAACCTGGCAAAGAACAAGGACCACCTGGCTTGCCGTGGGTTCAGTCGCTGAGCGGACCGCAGGTATTCCAGGTTCTTGTGGTCCGTGTAAATGATCACGGGGTACACTGCTCCCTCCAGAAGGTAGCGCCATTCCTCCAGAGCCAGTTTGACTGCCAATAGCTCTCGGTCACCGATGGTGTAGTTGCGTTCAGGCGTTGAGAAGCTCTTGGAGAAGAAACCGCAAGTAACCATCTTCCCGGAGGAGGACTTCTGCATGAGCACTGCTCCGGCTCCCGAGGAGGAGGCATCCACCTCCAAGGTGAACTGTCGGTTTAACTCCGGACGGTGGAGCACAGGGGAGGAAGCAAATGCCTGTTTCAGGGAGCCAAACGCGGCGTCGGCCGCAGGTGACCAGTCCTTTGGATTAGCCCCCTTCTTGGTCAAGGCGGAGAGAGGTGCAGTCAGAGCAGAGAAGTGAGGGATGAACTGACGGTAATAGTTTGCGAATCCCAGAAAGCGTTGGATTGCCTTCAGTCCAGAAGGAGGGGGCCAGTTGAGAATGGAAGAGACCTTCTCAGGAATCATCTGCAGGCCGGTATCAGAGATTACGTAACCCAGGAAGGGAAGAGAAGACTGCTCGAAGACACACTTCTCGTACTTGGCGTACAGACGATTCTCCCTCAGTCTTTGTAGTACCAGCTGCACGTTCTCTCTGTGGGTCTGGAGGTCCGGAGAAAAGACCAGGATATCATCAAGATACACCACCACACAGACGTAGAGGAGGTCCCGGAACACGTCGTTCACCAATTCCTGAAAGACTGCTGGTGCGTTACACAGGCCGAAGGGCATCACACAGTATTCATAGTGCCCATCGCGAGTATTGAACGCGGTCTTCCATTCGTCCCCAGAGCGGATGCGGACCAGGTTGTAGGCACCCTGAAGATCCAACTTGGTGAACACACGAGCTCCTCTAAGCCGATCAAACAATTCGGGGATGAGCGGCAGGGGGTATTTATTTTTCACGGTGATTTGGTTCAATCCCCGGTAGTCAATGCATGGGCGTAGGTCGCCCTCTTTCTTCTTAACGAAGAAGAAGCCTGCTCCAGCAGGAGAGGAGGATCTCCGAATGAATCCCCTTGCCAGGTTCTCTGTGATGTAGGTAGACATGGCCCTTGTTTCGGCAGGAGACAGCGAATATATCCGTCCTCGAGGTGGTGTAGTTCCCGGGAGCAGGTCGATGGCACAATCGTAAGGACGATGTGGCGGCAGTACCTCTGACTCCTTTTTATCAAAGACGTCCGCGAAGGACCAATAGGCCGAGGGCAGTCCCGGTAGGGACTCTGGAACTGGAGGTCGTCGGATGGGCTGTATAGTCTTCAGACAGTTCTCGTGGCAAGAGGAGCCCCATCGGGTGATTTCACCAGTACCCCAGCTGACTGACGGTTCGTGTGTCCGTAACCAGGGGAGTCCCAGCAGGATTTGATGAGACATGTGTGGGAGGACGTAGAGAGCGATGTTCTCGGTGTGCAGGGCACCGATACGCAGTTCCACCGGCTTGGTGATCCACGAGATGGTGTCAGAGAGGGGTCTCCCATCTACTGAGGCAATCACGAGGGGTTTGTCGAGTGGAGTAACAGGCACCTGGTACTTGTCCACCGTGGCCTGCTGGATGAAATTGCCTGCTGCCCCAGAATCGAGGTACGCCTCGGCCGTGAACCGCGTATCTCCCGTTGTCACTTGGACAGTCCACGTAACCGGATCTGAGAGAGTCCCAGCACCTAGGGTGGCCTCTCCTACCAACCCTAGGCTTTGGAGTTTCCCGGCCTCTCTGGACAGGAGCGTAGAAGGTGTGTGCCCTCTCCGCAGTAGAAGCAGAGACCCTTGGCGAGCCGTTCTGCTCGGCGTTGTTCAGACTGACGCAAACGGTCGATCTGCATGGGCTCGTGGACGGGGACACCAGCCGACGTTGACTGAAGTACGGCGGGCTTCTGCGGAGGAGAGGAATGCCGTATCGGACGTCTCTCACGGGACACCTCTTTGGATCGTTCCTGAAAGCGAAGATCCACTCGAGTCGCTAGGGCAATCAGGGCATCCAGGGTGGACGGCACGTCACGACCAGCCAGCTCATCTTTAATTCGACCCGAGAGTCCTTCCCAGAAGGCGGCGGTTAGTGCCTCATTGTTCCACCTGAGTTCCGAGGCCAAGGTGCGAAAACGGATGGCATATTGGCCCACCGTCAGAGTCCCCTGACGTAGCCGGAGGAGAGATGAGGCAGACGCGGAGGCGCGTCCGGGCTCGTCAAAGGTGCCACGAAATGCCTGCAGGAATTCCTGGATGTTGGTGGTCACCGGATCCTCCTTCTCCCACAAGGGGTTCATCCAGGCCAGTGCCTCTCCCTCCAGATGGGACATCATGAACGCGACCTTGGCTTGGTCGGAGGCAAACAAGTGCGACAGCAGCTTGAAATGGAGAGAGCATTGATTGATGAATCCCCTGCAGGTCTTGGGATCTCCGGCGTACCGGGGTGGTAAGGACAAACGAAGACTGGAGGCATCCGAGGAGGCTGCCACGGGAGCAGTGGCCGTGGATTGTACAGTGGAAACCCGAGATGCCGAGGATGTGGCCGCTGCTTGAAGCGCGTTCAGCCGGGTATCCACAGAAGACATGAAATTCAGCATGCGGGTCTGGGTCTCACGCTGGCGTGTGAGTTCCTGCTGCAAGGCCGCTAGTGCTTCGGCGGGATCCATGGCCTGTTCTTACTGTTAGGGCCAGGTGGACGGGCAGACCCAGGAGGTGGATCCACTGGGCCGAACACCTTACTGACGGCAAGGGGTCCGGTAGCCGGAGCACTACAGGTAGCAGGACAGTCCGTTCAAAAGAGTGGAGTGGAGAAGTCCCTGGGACCACGGAGTCACTGATGGTAGTCCGGGTGACGGAGCTCAGGTTCGGAGGCCGAGATGTTGTCAGGCAGAGTCCGGAACCGAAGGAGCGAGAGGACGGATAACCACAGGGATCAGGGATGGTACGGACTGACGGGATGGCAGACAGTCAGCGTTCGGGGTTCGGGAATCGTCAGGACCGGATGGCGAGGCAGGAGCGGCTCTAGAAGAGAGATAGGTAAGTATACCAGCAGACGCAAGGAGACCTGACTCCTAGCTTAGGAAACACGAAGAACAGGCCCCGCCCACTTGGACATTAAACCCCTTTATACCCTGTACCTGTGTGTTCAATATCCTGTCAGTGGACGCTGGCCCTTTAAGAGAGGGTCAATGACCGCGCGCGCGCCCTAATGCGCATGCGCGAGGCCCGGGTGCCAGAAGCCAGGGCAGGGAGCGGTGAATAGGAAGCAGGGGAGCCGGCCTGGAGCAGAGCTGCCGACGGGCGCCGGGAGCGGGGACCGGGCCGCCTGGGGACCGCAGGTGATGGGGGCTGGAGGCTGTGGAGCGGGGGACGCCTAACAGAGGAGCCGGGGAGCGAAGCAGGGAAGCCGGGGAGCGTGGCAGGTGAGCCGGGGAGCAGAGCAGGGGACCCGGGGAGCGTGACACCCATGAACAACAATAAACATTTATTCTTGAAGAAAAAAAAATCTACATTTATTCAAATCTAATCATGTCATCACATTCTGAAACATCAACATTTTGTGTTAATCCTATTACTGGTTCAGATGCACCATTCTTATCTGATCTTCTTTTCTCATTGAATTAGTTCTATAGTAATTTGTACATATATTTGCAATGGTTTAAATTACCTTCTTAAATTTATTATTGTCTATGTATTGCTAAGTTAGCTCCCAAAAGAAAGCAGACATCCCCTAAAAGAATCATACTTACCAGACCCCAAACAATTACAGTTGGAAAGTGCATGGGCTCTCACATACAAATCTGCATTGCTATCACGTCCCCTTGCGTTCTACAGCAGTTGATTCCACGTGGTGACTAGAAGCAGTATCACTTACTCGGAGTGATACTGGTACCCGATCTGTGAGAGCTGCTGTGCAATGAAGGTGGAACAGCGAGGGGCCTGACAGCGACGCAGATCTCTGTATGAGAGCCCATCCATCACTGGCACTTGCCAAGTTTAATTGTTTGGGGTCTGGTGAGTGTGTTTTTTTTTTTTTTGGGGGGGGGCTGTAATTCTATAAGGAAGTGTGCAAGTGGCTAAACAATTTAAAGAATACAGCAGGACTATTCATCAAAGAATGCAAGCACTTCTTTGATGAATAGTCCTGCTGTATTCTTTAAATTTTTTAGCCACTTGCACACTTCCTTATAGAATCGCAGCTAGGGCCTATTTTTGGAGTATGGCTTATATTTTAAGCATAATCGAAAAAGTCCCAAAAATCCTACAAGGGCTTATTTTCGGGGTATGTATAATCCTCAATTTTACCAGGGCAATTAAAAATATAAGTAGTATGCTATAAAAGTCTTTATCAAAATGTTACAGGTCAGTGGGGCCGAATAAACTCTATTCACCTATTCACATGCATGAGATGCAGATTGTTGTTGGATATGATCCTGACCCCAAAAAAGACACAGGCCCTGATTAATCATTTGCATTTTTTAAGGCACTTTTCTTTTTGGCTTTGTGGTATTTGCTGAATTTTATTGTGCCAAATTGATCAAAAATGTCTCAGGCAGTTCAGGAATTTAGTGCAATGTGAAAAAGTTGCTTCTATCTTGTCACTAGCCTTTTGTGACCTTATTGAGCGAAAGTTGCATCTTTTTAATAATGTTTCAAAAGATGTAATTTATAATTTATACAATTCATACAATTTATAAAAAAACAACTATGGATAAAATGATACTAGGGGGTGTCTGGAGTGGAATTGCTAAAAAAGTTGCCATTGATGAAATCAGCCAAAAATATCCAGATTAATTAAACTCTGCCCTTAAACTGGAAAACAAAAGAAAAAAAACATGGGAGCATATATAAAGTAGACTACAAAAAAGCGCAAATAGTATAGTGAATTGAGTGCAAACAAAAAAAGCACAATACTAGACCAACAACAGACATAAAGGCAAGAATGAATCGGAGCCTCGGTGCTGATATCCACAGTTTAACACCTGTTTCACACGTCAGTGAAAAACACAGACGTTTTTCACCGATGTATTAAAAACGCATATGTCCCTCCATGTGCCGTGATTCACGGCACACGTAGGTTGTCTATGTGCAATCCGGGCTCCAGGCTCCGTAATTGCACATGGACATAATCTCACCTGTCCCATTCCTGCTGTCCATGGTGCTGAAGTGTCCCGCGGTGCAGCATCCGTCCTTCGCTGTGTCACCTCTGCAGCTATTTCTGGGTCGGCTGTGTCGTGCATAATGATTATGCACAACAGTAATTAGCCGGCCAGAGAGCAGCAGGCAGCAGAGGCTGAACAGAGCATCGCTGGAGCAGGTGAGTTAAAAATGCTTTTTATTTTCAATGTCCGTGTATTTCTGGCACGTGTTTTACGGGCCACACCATAGTGAGGTCTGTGGGACATCAGTGACGGCAGAAAAAAACGGACATGTCTCCATGCAAAGCACATGGACACGTGTGTATGCCACACAGAGACACGGTCAGTGAAAAATCACTGATCTGTGCGCAGACCCATTGATTATAATGGGTCTGCGTATGTCCGTGATTCTGGTACATATAAAAACTAGCACATACATACCAGAATCACTGACGTCTGAAATAGGCCTAAATGGGCATTGTGGATGTTAATGGGTCAAGTTTTTAAACTAGGGCTTATGGGAAATGTGATAATAATAATTAATAAATTTATTCATTTGTATAGCGCTATTAATTCCACAGCGCTTTACATACATTGGCAATACTGTCCCCATTGGGGCTCACATTCTAGAGTCCCTTTCTGTATGTTTTTGGAGTGTGGGAGGAAACCGGAGTACCCGGAGGAAACCCACGCAAACACGAGGAGAACATACAAACTCCTTGCAGATAGTGTCCTTGGTGGGATTTGAACCTAGGACCCTAGCACTGCAAGACTGCAGTGCTAACCACTGAGCCACCGTGCCGCCCATCATCAGTCTAATGTGTCCTAGATTTGAACACAGTTTCGCCCTAAGGGAAAAGAAATACAAAAAAAATACAACCAAAATTGGCTTCCCTGGATCAAAACGTTCACACAACTACACATAAAAGAAACCATTGACTATGACTAAAAACTTACCGTATGCCGTTAAACTCAATGTATGCATTGTAACTGCAAAAAAACTCACCAGATTGACAGCACTGTTATTCAACTGTAAAAAGAACTCTGAACTCTGATCTCTGTGTGTAAATTCCTTTGTTACACCCCGGTTAACCCTATATAGCCATGACCCTTTTTTTCCTACTGTTACCCCATGCTATCCCAACTCATGCCTCCCCATTTTAACTTGCAAAATCAATAAAAACATTTGAATCACAAAGGTCCTAGAAAGCTTTCGGTTTGTCCTTCAAACTTCCAACCCCATAACCTAGAACATGGGGTGGTTATTAAACGCCCTGACAATAGTTGTGACCTGCTTTCTGCAAGTTGATTAGTGAAAAACATTGATATATTGTTATTTTTTGAAGATTTACTTTACAAGAATGTTACTTTTTGTTATTTCAAGGCTATGTCACATTTACAGAGCTAGTTAGTGCATTTGAAGATGATGTTGCCCCCTTTAGATGTTTGCTCTTGTTAGTCTAGAAACTTATCTTTATAGAAGGAAAAGCAATTTTCAGTTCAGACTTGCATTCTCCATGTTTTTTACTCTTTGAAGAGATTTCTGTTTGCTGAAGATAGAGACCCAGAGGGTGCTGAGCTCTCTATTTTCACAGTCACCTATACAGAGACAGCTTTTTTTTCTAAAGAGAAAATTAAACAGGTCTGAACAGGATTGGAAAAACACAATCCAAACAGTCTCTCAAAAGATCAGATGGAAATAAAAGACTGGGAATGAAAAAAAAATATATATATAAAGGTTGCTTACCTCCAGCTAGCTGACAAGAAATCATTAGTTTTTACCTGACCTATATTCCTTGCTACTTCTAACAAAACTGCACCCTGCATCTCTTTACTGGCTACCAATATAGAGGTTGTCTATAGCATGCTGAGCACAACACTACAAAGTCATCTGTGGCGCCCCTGAGGCGTCAGGTGCCACAGGATATTGCGTCCAGTAACAGATGCAGTGCTAATGTGATGCCCTGGACTAGCCAGGTAGTCACAAACACAACATCACACACACCCCTTCCCCTGGATAGTCAACATCAGTCAAACAAAATCCTTGTTGCCTCCTCCAGGGTCTGATGTCCACACCAGGTGGGGTGGAGCCAGGCGGTTGGCCCCACCCACCGAGGCGTTCACAGGCCTGGAGGCGGGAAAAAACAGTTAGTTAGAGTTTGGAGTTCAGTTGTGGAGTGGAGAAGTGAAGGAGAGAAACTGTGAGTGTCTGGGTCGGACCCCAGGCACTGTCAGCAAGGTCGGCAGACGTTGGTGGCCGTCAGCAGGAGGTGATGCAAGTCAGTAGAACCATAGGACCGGGGACGGGCGGTGGCCCGCCGGTACCGAGCCAGGGAGCAGATCTGTACCAAGCACAAAGGCAGGACCATCAGACCCCGACCAGGCTAGGTGCCGCCGACAACGGTCAAATCCGAGAGTGACCGGAACCCCAGGGGTTCCCTAACACCCAAGACCCGACAGAAGGCAACCGTCCACACAGTGAGGATAAAAAGCCACCGCCATAGGCTAGAGATCCAAGGGCCAGCGCCTGCGGGCAAAACAGGTGCCTTCGGTACATACACGCCGGGGAGCGGACTACCATTGGGAAACCATCGGAGTCAATACATTCTACAAGGGTGCAGGGAAAGACAGCCACCATCAACCTCTCTGGGGAGAGCAAAGACACTGCAGCCGGCTGCGGGATCCATCTATCCAGCCGTTTGGTTTACCAGAGACTCTGTGAATCTGTGCCTGAGTGAGTACAACAGTGCCATCCGGCACCGCGCCGTGCTGCCTCCGCAACCCTGCACCCCAGCTACCCTGCCTCCCCGTATCACAACCGGGCCCCGGGATCACCAACCCCTACCCACGGAGGGGGAACCAACATCCTAGCTGCTCCCTGCCATCGCTCCCGGGATCCCCGTCACCAGCAGCGGTGGTGCCCATTATCACCACGACATGTGGGTGGCGTCACGAACTATCTCCCCAAACAAACCACCCCTTTTCACTCGTGGGCGAGGAGCGCTGCTCGAGTCCCCGGGTCCGGCCCACTGCTCGAGCCACCGAGCAGCAGCAGAAGCCCCGGACCCAAGCGTAGCGAGCGCGGCCCCTCCGCCCGCGACAACTTGGCATCCACGAACAGGATTAGAACCAATCTACTCACCGGTAGAAGTGCGCCTTGCAGTCCCCGCCAGCGGCGTCCGGCCGAAAAATTTGAAGTTCTGCCATCTTTAGCGCGAAGATTTCCCGCTCGAGCGTCTTCCCCGAGCAGGGAGGGCGTGAAAGTGAGGCCCCGCCCCCAGAAGAAGGAAGTGCTAGAAAGAACCAAGGGGGGACGGGATAAAGATGTCTGCGCCCGACAGAGCAGTCGGAGGAGCGGCGGTCGCAGCCGCGGCGCCCGAAAATGGAAATGGGGCGGCCCTTGCTCCAGCCGCAAGAGCGGGGGAGGCCGCGGGTCCAGCGGTCGCCCAGGTAATGCCATTCTCCCTGCCCTATGTACCTGGTGCTGCCTGGCTACCGCAATACGATGGGAAGCCTGATGGTTTGCAGGTGTTCCGTAAAAAGATTAGCCCGGTCCTCGATTTGTATGCCCTGACTGGCAGGCAACGGGCAGCGGTGGTATTAGGGCAGCTAACCGGCGCGACTGAGCAGGAGACGGAGACCTGGACCGATGCGGACCGGGCCTCAGTGACTACCATTTTTGAGAAACTCCAATCCGCTTTTGAGACCCGCACGGAAGCGGAATTGCGGATGCAGTTTTATCAGTGCCGACAGTGGGCTGCGGATAATATAAGAGACTATGCCTTGCGCCTGCAAACAGCTCTCCGTGCGCTGAAGCGGGTGGACACCATTAACGATGTGGACAGCAATAAGATGCTAGTAGAACAATTCCTGCAAGGGCTGGGGTCCACGGAAGACCGTAAGCAGCTACGGCTGTGGGCCCTGGAACATCCCGATCTGGACTTTGCAGTATTGAAAGAACGGGCCATCAAGGCCCTGCAAGCCCCAACACCAGACGCTCCTGAGGCAGCCCCATGGCCAGCTGAAACCGCTCCCATCTTGATGGCACCTCCTCTCCCGGCTCTACCGGCCCCTGCAGCGCCCGTCGGGATGATGGAGGAACTGGCTGCCCAGGTCTGCCGCATGGATGGAGACCTAGCCAAGATCCTCGCCGCACTCCAGCTTCCGACGAGAGTCAAGCCCCCAGGGAATATCCAGCTCGCCGACAGCCCGGAGGACGTCCCCTGAATGGAGCAGAGAAGGACCAACGACTCGCGGTATGGGCCTCCTATTTGTTACAGGTGCAACAAGCCTGGCCACTACTCTAGGCGATGCCCGTTAAACGAGCAACCCCTGGGGCCAAGGGCCAATCCTCAGGAGTAGACCCCTATGGCCCCCCTGATTGGAGAGACCGGTACGTTGGAGCCCGCCCCATTATCCCCCTGGCGATAGACGGCATCCCGACCATGGCCCTATTGGACACAGGATCACAGGTAACCACTATGCCATATTCCTTGTACCAGCAGTATTGGGGTAACGGTGAACTTGCCCCCCCTGATGACAGCCTGACCATTGTTGAGGCCAATGGGCTCCCCATGACCCAGGTGGGATATAAAGAAGTGGCCCTGACCGTGGGATGTACGGAGCTAAAACACCAAGGAATGATTGTGGTGCTGAATGAACCCAGTGACCATAACCCAAAAGTAATTTTAGGGACTAATGTGATGGAGCATTGTATGGGTGAAGTGTTGATTTTGTTGCAGCAGTTGGCCGCCAGTGCAGGAGGAGGCCGACAGAGGGCAGTACAGCGTGAGATCCGGGCCCTCCTACATCTGCAGCAAGTGAACTTGACAGGTGGAGAGATTGGTGGAGTATTAGTGATGGATGTGGCCCCCTTGGTGGTGCCACCAAGAAGCGAGTTGATGATTTGGTGCAGGGCAGCAGTAGGCCCCCAGGGGCGCGATTACCTGGCAATGGTGGAGCCCACGCCTTCAGAACACTGGCCCACGGTGATAGCGGACAGAGGGGTGATTGACGTCAAAAAGGGGAGAGTGCCTGTGAGAGTGCTGAATTGTGGGGAGGAAGAGGTTAGTCTTCCCCGCTACGCCACCATTGCCAAGCTGCTCACCATAGATCCCCACGCCGTACATGAAGCCACCCCTTCTACCTTTGCATCCTCCACAAACAGTGGCGCACCCCTCGAGCAGTCTGAGGAGTGGTGCCAGGAACTGCATGTAGGCACCGAAGCGACACTTACGCATCACAAAGAAGGGGTATACAGGGTAGTACAGGAGTACGAGCAAGTTTTCAGTAAACACCCGCTAGACTTCGGGAGGATTAAAGGGGTTCAACACCATATCCCCACAGGCATACATCCACCCATCAAGGGGAGGTATAGGCCAATCCCACCAGCACACTATCAATGCGCTAAGGACATGTTGAGGAACATGAAGGAGGCAGGGGTCATACTGGATAGTTGTAGTCCCTGGGCAGCTCCGCTAGTGCTGGTAAAGAAGAAGGATGGCACCATGAGAATGTGTGTGGATTACCGGAAGATCAATCAAATAACGCATAAAGATGCCTATCCTCTTCCCCGTATTGAAGAGTCGCTGGCTGCACTGAAAACTGCTAACTACTTCTCTACCCTCGACCTTACCAGTGGGTACTGGCAGGTGGCGGTTGCACCAGAAGATCGCGAGAAGACTGCATTTGCCACCCCCATGGGACTCTGCGAGTTCAACAGTATGCCGTTTGGGCTGTGCAACACCCCCGGGACCTTCCAACGGCTCATGGAATGCTGCCTAGGACACCTCAATTTTGAGACCGGCTTGCTATATCTGGATGACGTGATCGTGTATTCCTAGACGTACGAGGAGCACCTAGGGCACCTGGCTGAAGTATTCGCGTCCTTTGCCAAATACGGGATGAAGCTGAAGCCTTCCAAGTGCCACCTGTTGAAGCCCAAAGTGCAGTACCTGGGACACGTGGTGAGTGCAGAGGGTGTCGCCCCAGACCTCGAGAAGATTACCGCTATACAGGACTGGCCGCGACCAACCACAGTGAGAGAGGTGAGGCAGTTCCTGGGCCTGGTGGGCTATTATCGCCGCTTCATCATGGAGTACACAAAGAAGGCTGCACCTATGCAAGACCTCCTCGTGGTTCAGACCAAGGGTGGCAGAGCCCCTGGACCCCCGTTTGTGTGGGAAGAGAAGCATGAGGAGTCCTTCCACCAGCTGAAGTCGGCCTTGACTGGGGAAGAAATTCTAGCGTACCCTGATTACGGCCTCCCATTCGTCCTCTACACCGACGCCAGCAACGTGGGCCTAGGGGCAGTCTTGTCCCAGGTCCAGGACGGGAAGGAGAAACTGATTGCCAACGCCAGCAGGAAGCTCAGGCCCATGGAAAGAAACCCTGAAAACCCTGGTGTGAGTCATCACCGAACGGTTTAAGCATTACCTTGCCGCAGCAAAATTCACTACCTACACGGACAATAATCCGTTAACCCACCTGGATACGGCCAAGCTGGGCGCTCTAGAACAAAGGTGGGTGGCGCGGCTGTTAAACTACGACTTTACTATTAAATACAGAGCCGGCCGCAAGAACACCAACGTGGACGCGTTATCCCGAATGCCACACCTATGTGTTGGAGGGGCAGAAGATGATGACCTTGAAGAAATCGAGTTACCAGCGTTCCACAGGCCACTGGCTGAAAAGGCCTGTGTCAGTCAGCAACAGGTGAACCTGGACCCGTTATCCAGTCAGGGATGGCAAGAAGCTCAAGATCAGGCGCCTGCTGTCCAGTTGGTCAAGACCATGATTGAACGGGGCTCCTCCAGAATGGACCCCGCTGCTCTCCCAGAAGCCCAGCGGCTATGGAAGGAAAGAGCCCGGCTGTGCCTACATCAAGGGAAGCTGTATCGGGAACTGATCAACCCAAAGACTCATGAGAAGGTTCGCCAGCTGGTGGTTCCTCAGGTTCACGTGCCCAAAGTTCTACAAGCTTACCATGACGGTGCCGGGCACTTTGGTTGGAAGAAGCTGGAGATGCTGTTGAGAGAGCGGTTCTATTGGAGTGGGATGCGGGAGTCTGTAGAGGCCTAGTGCCGAGAGTGTGGTCCCTGTACACTGAGAAGAAGGGACGAAGCCAGCCAGAAGGCCCCTCTACGACCAATCATTACCCATCAACCTAGCCGAAGTGGGTACACCTATGCCTTGACCATCGTGGACCACTACTCAAGATTCATGGTGGTTGTTCCAGTCAAAGATCTGACCGGCCGTACTGCAGCTAGGGCATTTCAAGCCTACTTTTGTCGACCGCACGGATACCCAGAAAGGGTGCTTACAGACCAGGGTTCGGCCTTTGAAGCAGAGGTGTTTCAAGAGTTCTGCCAATTGTACGGTTGTAAGAAGATCAGGACCACGCCATACCATGCCCAGACTAATGGGATGTGTGAGAAGATGAACCACCTGGTTCTGGATCTCCTCAAGATACTACCGTTGGAAGAGCAGAACCTGTGGCCGGAGTAGCTGCCTGACCTGGTAGACATGTACAATAACATCCCCTGTGGTTCTACTAAATGCACACCGGCGTATCTGATGTGAGCCCGACCGGGCCGGCTGCCGGTGGACCTGGAAATGGACTTGGAAGTTCCAGAGGCCCTCCCTTCGACTGCCGACTGGGATACCCGGCGGCAAGCACAGTACCGACGGGTCCAGGAATATGTGGAAAAGAATCTGCGTCAGAGTCGAGAAAAACAAGAACAGTGCTTCAACAGGCGGGCTCCAGCTGTTCCCTTTGAGCCCGGGGATGTAGTGCTGAAACGGAAGAGAAGAACCCATAAGCTTGATGACCAGTGGGAGAAAACCCCGTACGTCATACAGCCCACCGAATGGGAGAACGAGAAGACTTATCTGATTAGTTGCGACCAGGGGAAGACCTCGGCTACAGTTTCCAGGGATCACCTGAAGAGGTGCCCACACCCTTTGAGATTGGCAAGCGAAGCTCCGGTTCCCATACCGAACGGGAAAAAGGAAAAAGAGGTGATCCACACAGTGATGGGTGACTTTCCAGCAGACTGGCCTATGCAGAACGGTGCGGTGACTGTTCCGGTGATAATGTTCCCACAACCCGTGGAAGAAATGGAAACGGAAATAACCGCCAGTGAACCGCTTGACCCAGTGCCCAGGGATACAACTATACCAAGCCCCCGTAGGTCTCCACCTGCCATACACGACAGACGGGAAGAGGAACCGGTTGTCTCCTCTATCCCATCACCCGCTACTAACGACATTGGGCCCCGAAGGTCCACACGCCCCAACCTAGGTAGGCCCCCGCTTAGGTATAGGGAAACTACCATCTAGGGGTGTAGCATGTTGATTATGTAAATAACTGAATGAATGAACACCAATTATCCGAATACTTCACCTGATTGCCGTCCGTAAAGAAGAAAGTTGTCCCCGTAGGGACTTTATGTGTTCCCACTAACCCCCTTCCAGAGACAAGGCCGAGAACTTGCAGGTCAACCACGAATTTGTGGTCTTGTAAATAATTTGTTGGGCTGTGTTCCGTTACCGCCTCCGGAGAGGCAGATTGGAGGAAGGACCCGCAGCAGAGAAGGCTGGGGTCCGGCCACCACCAGGACCGGTGGCCATCCTACGGGGGTCAGGGGCCCCCCTGGATGTGGGGTCCCCTGAAATGACAGCCGGGTGCGAGACACCGTACCCGTTCCCGCTTGGGTGACCTGGAACCGAGTTCCTGCTTCCGAACTGGGGAAGAGGGGTGCTGCCCATTTCTTAGGGGCGGCATCAAGGTGTAGGTTGCTTGGGTGGAGAAGCGGAGGAACATGGACCCATCCGTTATGAATAAAAATGTTTTATACCGTTAGTAACGTTTAAGAGAAAAGCCTCCCGTAAGGGAAGAATTAAAAAGTATGCTTAATGTTATATGTTTTCTATGTTAATTTATATTTTTCAGAAATAAAACCGGTGATGGATGGGCAGCCTGCGGACGGTCTTCATTTCATCAAGGGGGAATGTGACACCCTGGACTAGCCAGGTAGTCACAAACACAACATCACACACACCCCCTCCCTTACCAGAGACTCTGTGAATCTGTGCCTGAGTGAGTACAACAGTGCCATCTGGCACCGCGCCGCGCTGCCTCCACAACCCTGCACCCCAGCTACCCTGCCTCCCCGTATCACAACCGGGCCCTGGGATCACCAACCCCTACCCACGGAGGGGGAACCAACATCCTAGCTGCTCCCTGCCATCGCTCCCGGGATCCCCGTCAGCAGCAGTGGTGGTGCCCATTATCACCACGACCCGTGGGTGGCGTCACAAACTATCTCCCCAAACAAACCACCCCCTTTCACTCGTGGGCGAGGAGCGCTGCTCGAGTCCCCGGTTCTGGCCCACCGCTTGAGCCACCGAGCAGCAGCAGAAGCCCCGGACCTGAGCGTAGCGAGCGCGGCCCCTCCGCCCGCGACACTAACCCCAGATTCCTGGAAGACCAGTGCCGGTAAAACAACACCAAAAACACACACGCAATCCATGCCCTACTTCCCCAGGTGACAGGCTAGGGATGGACCCAATGGATGGCCACCTAGGGGTGGGACACATCCAGTCCACTAGTCAGAAACTCGGAGGGAGGAGGGCCTAGAGAGTTAGTTGAGTTGAGACCTTGAAAGAGGTCGGACGTGGACGCTCTGACAGGAGAGTGTAACAGTGACCTGTCAGGCTCAAGGTGTGTGGTTGCCGGGAGAGTACGATGAAATACTCACGGGACCAGGCACCGGCGGGGTGCAGAGCCTTAGATCAGGAGGACGCTTTAGGCTCGCCTGATAAATCTGCCCGGTGAGGGGACCATCAAGGACCTCACCGACCTAAATGTCCGCGGCACAGCAGCCAAGAGGGAACCTGGGAACGGGGACAGAGGTCCAGCCCAACAGAAGTTCAAGCTGCCTGCTATACGGGCCAAGACTGAGAGACTAGGAGGAGACCCCAAGACGCTTCAGGCCACGGGGACCCACCAACTACTGACGGGTGCATGGAAGTTAAGCTCACCAGGTCACCACACCGCTACTAGGACCAAAGGAACCACTTAATAGAAACCAGCATCAATCGGGTTGCAGCTCCACTTCAGTGAGTAAAGAACCTGTTAAACTGCTGCCCCTTGTGTTGTTTGAATTCTTCCTGCAGTCCGGTATCACCAACGTACACGATACCACAACCACCATCATTTCCCCCTGGGACCTAGCCCTACTTGCGGAGGGCCATAACATCCAGGCTGCCAATAACATCAGCCCCAGCAGTGAGAGACTTCTCCTATATAGCCGCATACCGCAAGTGGCATCACAAATATCACTGTATTATATTTCCCTTTAAATATTCCCCTTTAAAAGCGACCCCCAGGGTCACGGAACCGAGCATCGACCGTACCCGTGACGTATCCCAGTGAAACAAGGCCTAGGACCGAGTACCCTGTAGCCCTGGGGTGTGTCACATACACTACTGACATCAGTGTTGGACTGGCCCAACGGAGCACCGGAGAATCCTCCGGTGGGCCCCCAGCACCGCAGGTCACCAGTGGGACCCATGCTTTATATTGTGCGAGGTACCGCGGGCTTGTTACTGTGGGCTGGGCATTGTTTCTCAATGCCAGCGTTAGATTGGGCAGACTGGGCCTCCATGCTCTCATGGGCCCCCAACCTTTCCATCATAAACTGCAGTGATCGCACAAATTGTGTGCGATCTCTGCAGTTTCTGCAGTTGCAGAAGGACCTGTGATGACATCCCAGACATGTGACTGCAGTGTCACATGACACAGTCATGTGACATCAGTCACACTGTTGACTCATGTTCAGTCTGTGATCTATTAGTATACCTAAGTCTTTTTCACACATGCTGTTGGATAGCTCTATTACTCCCATGCTTTATATGCTCTTTTCATTCTAATCTTGTATGCGGCTTGATTCATACATCTTTCACAAAGTTTAATCTGCCCAATTCCAGCCTTGTTGAAGCATCCCCAGATCATTACCGATCCTCCACCAAATTTCATAGTGGGTGCAAGACACTGTGGCTTTTACGCCTCTCCAGGTCTCCGTCTAACCATTAGACAAGCAGGTGTTGGGCAAAGCTGAAAGTTAGTCTTTGGCAAACTTCAGCCTGGCTCTCCTTTGCTTCTCATTGATGAAAGGCTTTTTTATAGCTTTACATGACTTGAGCCCTTCCTCTAGGAGCCTATTAGAACTGTTCTTGCCATGCACTGCCCTCCAGCTGCCATTTGCCATTCCTTTTGTAGGTCACTTGATGTCATCCTGCGGTTGGTGAGTGACATGCGAATAAGATGACTGTCATCCTGGTCAGTGGAGAGTCGCTTTCGCCCTCTGCCGGTCTGTAGCTTTGTTGTTCCCAATATCTGCTGCTTGACCTTGTTGTAATGGACTGCCGCCTTAGAAATTTTAAGGATGGAGGCAACATGACGCTCACTATATCCCTCTGCTAGTAAAGTCAGAATTGAGCCCTTCTTTTCCTCACTCAAGACTTTTCTTTTTCACTCTTTTGGCATGGTTAAAAGGTATTTTTTCATTCCTATTACTTTTGGGATATTACTAGCACTTGTTTTGCCATCCAGCTTGTCCTATTGCAAGAGGATTGTGAAGACAACAGCAGTGTTTTTTTATACTTTCCCTAGTTAAATAAGATTTGGTTCAGGTGATCACATAATCAGAAGCACATTAAGTAGAATGAGGTGTACTCTGGTTGGAATTCAACTGACACCAGAATGGAATGGCCGTCAGACATGTAGAGAAGCTGATTTTTATAAAACTGTGCAGTGGTCTCTTAATTTTTGCAAGACCTGTATATGGAGAACTATAGGGGTGAATTATAATATATGGAGGACTATGGGGGTGCATTTCAATATGTGGATGACTATGAGGGTGCATTATAATATATGGAGGACGATGGGGGTGTATTATAATAATTTAGAGGACTATGGTGGTGCATTATAATATATGGAGGACTATCGTGGTGCATTATAATATATGGAGGACTATGGGGGTGAATTATAGTATATGGAGGACTATGGGTTGCATTATGCTATATGAAGAACTATGGGATTGCATTTTACTATATGGAGGACTATGGAAGGGGGTGAATTATACTATATGAGGACTATGAGAGGTGTATTATACTACAGTTCGTTGCCCCATGATAAAAAAAAACAAAGGGGTTATGGATAACCCCTTTAATAAAATTAGTCTGAATAGAAATGATAGATGGGCACAATGTTTCTTTTGAGCTTTCTATTAGTGAAAGTGGGTATTAGACACAGGGGGGAAGTGTTTCTGTAGTGCTTTACTATTGCATATATATATATATATATATATATATATATATATATATATATACTGTGTATATATATATATCTATATATATAATTGCCTTATTCTGTCTGTCTGTCTGTCTGTCTTGCTCCAAAATTCTCTCATTGGCCGCTCGCCTCACCTCGGCTCCGCCCCCCCGCACGGATTGGCCGCTCGCCCAGGCTCCGCCCCCACATGGATTGGCCTCTCGCCCCGGCCCCCTGCACGCATTGGCAACTTGGCCACGCCCCACCCACCCCACGCATTGCACGCTCGCTCTGGTCCCGCCCCCCGCACGCATTCCCCGAACCGACACGGAGCCCCGACTCCCAGGTGAGTGCTGTACCCGCGAGAGCCCACACCAGCGTACGCCGGCAACCCAGCCGACACATACCCTCGCATTGCTGGGGTTGCCGGCGTACGCTGGTATGGGCTCCCGTGCGTGCGGGGGGCGGGGTACGCTGGTAACCATGCTACACATCGGGAAATATTGTGTAGCATGGTTACCAGCGTACACAGTGAGCGCATCAAGGTCCTGCAGCGGCGGAACACACACACACGCACACACATAAGAACAGACACATACACACGCACACACATAAGAACAGACACACACACACATCAGATCACACTCACTCTCACACACACATCAGATCGCATCCACACACTCACAACATCCAGTGATATCGCTTTCTTCTCGGCGGCGATACTGTGCGTGCAGTGACCTTCCAGGACCTGCCGGAGGATCACATGACCGGAAGCATGTGGTATCTCCGGATGTTGTGATTGTGTGAGCGCATATGTGCGATATCGTCAATGTGTGTGTGCGTGTATGCGATCGGATGTGTGCATGTATGCGATCGGATGTGTGCGTGTATGCGATCGGATGTGTGCGTGTATGCGATCGGATGTGTGCGTGTATGCGAACGGATGTGTGCGTGTATGCGATCGGATGTGTGCATGTCGGCAGAAGGCAGAGGAGCACTGCGTGCAGCACAGCTGCTGGGAGCGCCTACCGGAGGGCACATGCAGAAGTGGGGTGTGAGTGTATGCGATCAGATGTGTGCGTGTATACTGTCTGATGTGTGACTGTGGAGCACGATGGGGGGTGCACAGCATGGGGGATGGAGCACGATGGGGAGTGCGCAGAATGGGGGATGGAGCACGATGGGGAGTGCGCAGCATAGGGGATGGAGCATGATAGGGAGTGCGCAGCATGGGGGATGGAGCATGATGGGGAGTGCGCAGCATGGGGGATGGAGCACGATAGGGAGTGCGCAGCATGGGGGATGGAGCACGATGGGGAGTGCGCAGCATGGGGGATGGAGCACGATGGGGGGTGCGCAGCATGGGAGATGGAGCACGATGGGGGGTGCGCAGCATGGGGGATGGAGCACGATGGGGAGTGCGCAGCATGGGGGATGGAGCACGATGGGGGGTGTGCAGCATGGGGGATGGAGCACGATGGGGGTGCACACCTCCCCCCAAAACACACACACACACTGCCACACGCGCACTGGGAACCACAAACACCGCCCTACACAGACACCCACACACACAGACAACGCCGCACACACACAACACCCAACACACAAACACCGCAGCATACACAAATATACGCACATACCGCGCAACACACACACATTGCACAAAACATACCTCCCCCAAAACACACACACGCACCCCACACCCACACAAACCGCGCAAAACACACAGCACCACACACAGACAACACTGCAGACACACAGCGCTCCACAAACAACACAACACACACACAGCGCTCCACACAAACAACACCGCTCTCACACCCCCACACCCAGACAACACCCAGAACATTTACAGCGCCTACGCAAACACTTGACAACTACACACAACAACATCTATATATATATAACAGAAATCACACATTAACTACACAATAAATTCTAGAATACCCGATGCGTTAGAATCGGGCCACCTTCTAGTATATATATATATATATATATATATACAGTCATATGAAAAAGTTTGGGCACCCCTATTAATGTTAACCTTTTTACTTCATAACAATTTGGATTTTTGCAACAGCTATTTCAGTTTCATATATCTAATAACTGATGGACTCTGTAATATTTCTGGATTGAAATGAGGTTTATTGTACTAACAGAAAATGTGCAATCCACATTTAAACAAAATTTGACAGGTGCAAGAGTATAGGCACCTCAACATAAAAGTGACATTAATATTTTGTAGATCCTCCTTTTGCAAAAATAACAGCCTCTAGTCACTTCCTGTAGCTTTTAATGAGTTCCTGGATCCTGGATGAAGGTATATTTGACCATTCCTGTTTACAAAACAATTCCAGTTCAGTTAAGTTTGATGGTCGCCGAGCATGGACAGCACACTTCAAATCATCCCACAGATTTTCAATGATATTCAGGTCTGGGGACTGAGATGGCCATTCCAGAACATTGTAATTGTTCTTCTGCCTGAATGCCTAAGTAGATTTGGAGCGGTGTTTTGGATCATTTTCTTGCTGAAATATCCATCCCCTGCGTAACTTCAACTTCGTCACTGATTCTTGCACATTATCGTTAAGAATTTGCTGATACTGAGTTGAATCCATGCGACCCTAAACTTTAACAAGATTCCCGGTGCCGGCACTGGCCACACAGCCCCAAAGCATGATGGAACCTCCACCAAATTTTATTGTGGGTAGCAAGTGCTTTTCTTGGAATGCCGTGTTTTGTTGCCTCCATGCATAACGCCTTTATGTATGACCAAACAACTAAATCTTTGTTTCATCAGTCCACAGGACCTTCTTCCAAAATGTAACTGGCTTGTCCAAATGTGCTTTTGCATACCGCAGGCGACTCTGTTTGTGGCGTGCTTGCAGAAACGGCTTCTTGCGCATCACTCTCCCATGCAGCTTCTCCTTATGCAACGTGCGCTGTATTGTTGACTGATGCACATTGACACCATCTGCAGCAAGATGATGCTGCAGGTCTTTGGAGGTGGTCTGTGGATAGTCCTTGACTGTTCTCACCATTCTTCTTCTCTGCCTTTCTGATATTTTTCTTTGCCTGCCACTTCTGGGCTTAACAAGAACTGTACCTGTCTTCTTCCATTTCCTTACTATGTTCCTCACAGGGGAAACTGACAGTTTAAATCTCTGAGACAACTTTTTGTATCCTTCCCCTGAACAACTATGTTGAATAATCTTTGTTTTCAGATCATTTGAGAGTTGTTTTGAGGAGCCCATGATGCTACTCTTCATAGGAGATTCAAATAGGAGAACAACTTGCAAGTGGCCACCTTAAATACCTTTTCTCATGATTGGATACACCAGTCTATAAAGTTCAAAGCTCAATAAGTTACAAAACCAATTTAGTGCTTTAGTAAGTCAGTAAAAAGTAGTTAGGAGTTTTCAAATCAAGAAATTGATAAGGGTGCCCATACTTTTGCACCGGTCAGATTTTGTTTAAATGCGGATTGCACATTTTCTGTTAGTACAATAAACCTCATTTCAATCCAGAAATATTACTCAGTTCATCGGTTATTAGATATATGAAACTGAAATAGCTGTTGCAAAAATCCAAATTGTTATAAAGAAAAAAGGTTAACATTAATAGGGGTGCCCAAACTTTTTCATATGACTGTATATATATATATATTTATATGACAATTAGGCCATATTCACACATCTGTTTGTCACTGTTTAAGCACAGAGAGGCCGTGGGTGTACTGACACAACTTCAGTGGCCTCATAGCAGTGAGTTCGGGTCAGGAGGATCCGCTGCGGCTCAGTGACACACACATCTGTGATCACGCCTTAGTGAACACATGAGAGATTCAGAGAACATTACATTTATACAGGTGAATGGTGAGATCTTCTGAATTAGGTGACCCCCTGTAACTAATATTATATGGGATACATTTACAATTATAGGGGATTTCTCAAAAAGGCAACTTTAAACTCCATGACGTCCGTGTATAACTCTATTCCCTGCTTTTTGGCCATTTAAACTCTGTCTGTTAGCCTTGCCTGATGAAGACATCTGTCCCATACTGAAACTCGTCACCCGTATTCTTTTAATAACTTCTTATGATGATATTTTTTCTGTCACACTCAGCAGCGCTTTTATAATCCTCTGATATTAATCTTTATACTATTTACATTGCATTATTCAAGCTAAGTGATGAATCATGTAAAAAAAAATGGAAAAAAAAATAAAATATTTATTTAAATTCATTTTTTTTGCTTGGAAAATATTTATTTTGGTGTTTTATGGGCTCAAATGGAAATTGATAAATGATAAAGACTTAAAAACTGTTGAAGAACAGAAACCTCACAGCCAGGCTCAAGTCACTGTATTCTCTGTGATGTCACTTGACCTTTGACTTTGGTCCCTTTGGGATGTCATGTGACCTTTTAGAATGTGATGATGTCACAATGTGTGATGTCATGGAACAATCATCAGAATGTTGCTGCAGCCTGGATATCGTTCATTTGTTTTCATCACTTAGTGGGTGAAGGCGATTTTTACTTGCGCTTAGAAAATTTTGGTTTTATATAAAATATAATACCGATTACTAGAAGGCCTGTTAGAGGAGCAGTTCCAGGCGCCATCCGGGAGCGCTCTAGAGGTGGACAGGACCTTCCTCAGCCCAGAATTTCATCTATGGAGCTGAATATGGAGAGTTTGAGAAAGAGAAAGAGAGAGAGAATAGATGAGTTGCCAAAAAGAAGGAGAACAGAAACATCACAAGATGAAAATGGCACCAGCCAAAGCATTAGCAAGGCTTCAAAAAGACCTGGAAGCCCGATACAGGAGTGTATCGAGAAAAAGAGGAAAAGGGGTGAAGTGATGGGGCACAAAGCTGATGATGGATCCAGCGTGTCCCCCAAAGCTGACACTAAGCAGCTGTCAGGTGAGTGCAGATTTAAGACCTCGATAGCCAATAGCCCCCAATGTAGTAATTGACGGGATTACAAACCTTTAGATTACCCCACCTATTATGATGTTTGTGCCTTTTCTCTTTGATACCCCCTTAATTTTGCTCTACCCCATGTTGTAATTTCTATAGGAGGCCACCTTAGCATTATATAGGATTAATGCATCTTATTTTTCTTCTCTCCATCAGGGACAACCCCAGCTGAATCGCCCATCATTGTGACAGGACTGGAGAGCTTCACCTTCCATAAAATCATTGGAGAAGGTGGATTTGGTAAAGTAAGTATTAGGAAATGTGGTGATGTTTTCCTCATGTGTGTGATGTGGAGCAGTAATATAACTCTAGGAACATCACGGCTTCACACCTTCTCATCATGTCTCATGGCAGGATGGGCCTTTCCTCCAGTTCTAATGCTCTGTATCCTCCAGGTCATGTTGGCCACACATAAGGCCTGCAAACAAAAAGTGGCAGTGAAGATGGTGAAGAAGAGGCTCCTAATTGAGGACTCAAGAGATGACGTACTGATAGAGCGACAGGTCCTGGAGATGACTAGGAAGAGTCCATTCATTACTCAGGCTTTTTCCACCTTCCAGTCCCAGGTAAGAGGCTGATGATCTATCAGCTCTAAGTCTTCTATATATTCTATCAATGCCAGATCTATATGGCATCTGTGTACAAAGTTCTTCTAGGTCACTACCATAGTATTACATGCTCTGATCTACATCTTTCCCTCAGCACCCAGCTTTCCCATGATATAAGAGCATGGCAAAGCTGGGTGCTGAGGTAAAGTTGTATAGCAGAGCATGGAAAATCTAGGTGCTGAGGGAAAGAGCCTCTTTCCCTTAGCTCAAATCTTTCCCATCCTATACTTTTATCTTTGTCCTCCCTCAAATATAACTTTCCAAATACTATAATGGCCCTCCAAATACTATAATGGCACCCACATAGCCTTCAATATAGAGTCATGGGTCCCACATAACCCTTCATATAATATAATGCAGTCCCCATAGTCCTTCATATTGTATTAAGCAGCCCACATACTGTTTAATGCACACCCATAGGCCTCCATATATTATAATGCAGCTCCATAGTCCTCCATATTTTATAATGCAGCCCCATAGTCCTCCATATTATATTATGCAACCCTCAAACCATTTAATGCACCCCATTGGCCACCATATATTATAATGCATACCCATAGTCAATGTATAAGGTGTCCTTTATATTATATTATGCAACTCCCATACCATTTAATGCACCCCATAGGCCTCATTGTATTATAATGCACCCCAATAGTCCATGTCTAAGGTGTCATTCATATTGTATTATGCAGCCTTCATACCATTTAATGCACCCACATAAGCTTCTGGCCACCGTGTACTCACTGATTAAAACAAAATAAACAAGTCCTCATCTCTCCTTGTTCCCCCTCTGCTCTGTCTTCACCTCTCCTCATTCCCCTGCTACTCCGTCTTCATCTCTCCTCATTCACCTACTGCTCTGTCCTCACCTCTCCTTATTCACCTGCTACTCCATCTTCACCTCTACTCGTTCCCCTGCTGCTCCGTGCTCGCCTCTCCTCATTCCACCCTGCTCCGGTCAGAGTCCCGTGTGCTCTGCAGTCTTAGCTCAGCAGCATACAGTGGTGACGTTGCCGCGCTCCGCTCTATCCTTCATCATTACTTTGCGCAGTGATGGGCAAGGACGTTGGCACTAGGCCCCACTGACTCCGGGGCCCATAGTGGCTGCGTCGTCTTCTGTTACAGCGCAGCTCCTCTCTCACAGAGAGGAGCCGGCTGCTTCTTTCTCTGCAAGGTGGGCGCCGGGCCCCTAACCCTGCCGCACCCGGTCACAGTCATGATCACTGCGACAGCTAGCGTTACGCCCCTGGCTCTGAGTCTGCTATATATTCTATAAATGCCTGTCTATATGGCCATCTGTGTGCAATGTTCTTCTAGGTCACTACCATAGTATTACATGTATTATAGCATTACCACCACCAGTGCCCCATATCTAGACTATGCCAGTAACACCTATTATCTCCTCTGTTTTATCATAGGACTATGTGTTCTACGTCATGGAATATCTTAGTGGAGGAGACCTTAGAGACTTCCTGACACTCAATGCCCCACTTCCCATTCCAGCCACCAGGTAAGACAGAACATGGATATATTAGATGAAGATGATGGTTGTCAGGAACAATCCGGCTTTATGTCATTATTAGTCTCGTAGTTTAGTGGTTGAAATGATGGATGTTGTGTGTTTTATCTTTTTTTTTCATTAGATTTATTGCAGCTGAGCTGATCTGTGGGCTGCAGTTTCTCCACTCCAGAGGCATCATACACAGGTAGGTTGCAGCACCAGTCTTCTTCTGTGTAGACCTGGTATAAACACTTCTATACCTTCATCCTCATGCCCCCTGTAGACACTTGATATTACAGGCCATAATACATCATCAGCCCAGCTAATATAACAATTATCACATTTTTTAAACTCTTTCCTTTACCAGAGACCTAAAACCAGACAACATTTTACTGGACAGCACCGGTCACTTGAGGATTGCTGATTTCGGTACTGCAGTGATGAACATCTTTGGCGATACAAAGACTTCAGATTTGGTTGGAACCTATATTTACAGGGCTCCTGAGGTGAGGAAACATCTATATGTTCCTGGGTGATCACTGTGTACAAGGCTGGACTGGACATCTCCATGTCATCTCCTAGCTGGACAATGTTCTTATTGTCTTTTTCATGTCTTCACAGATTTTTCTAGAGAAGCCCTACAACACAGCAGTGGACTGGTTCTCTGCTGGTGTGGTGATATACGAGATGGCTACTGGCAGACATCCATTCTATGAAGGTGAATTTGATGAGACCACCATTAAAGCAATAATCAATGATGATCCTGTCTTCCCAAAGAAAATGGATCCCCAACTCAAAGCCATTATTAAGGGGGTGAGTATAAAGACACATCTCAGTTATACAGCGGATATATGTAATGAAATACACAATGAGAATGGAGCACAAATGGTGACTGAATAATCTTCTTTATTATACGTTCCCAGCTCTTAGATAAGGACCCAGACAGTCGGCAGAAATTTGTGGACAACATAAGAGATCATCCATTCTTTAAGAAAACCAAGTGGACAGATATAGAGGAAGCCAGAGCGTGTCCACCATTCCAGCTACCCCCTGTAAGTACATGACCCAGAGAATATGGTGGCAGCAGTACCTTTCTGTTTGTGTCTCTTCTTTATGAACACTGGTTCTTGTATCTTCTCTTCGCAGCGAGAAGTGATGACATTATATAAAATGAAACATGTCCCATCCTTCACCAAAGCCATTAAAGCACCAATAGCTGAAGAAGATCAAAAACTCTTCTGTGGATTTACGTTTGCCAGTGATGGATGGAAGGTCATAAAACCGATACCAAAACCTGTAAAACCCCATCGCAGGTGAGTCAGTGTAAATGGGACGGGGATAGGGGGGTTTCATAGGCCCCTTCATAACTTTATGAATCTGTCAACAGGGTCTAGTGTGGAATCCATTTGCTTTTAGTCTGCAGGTGGATTCCCCTCAGGACAGCCCCATTTCATGTGTCTTATTGGGATATAAGAATCCTTTCTAACCTATTATCTCTCCCGCCAGGACATTTGGCAGTATTGTGAAGGATGTCTTCCATGGGATTTGGAGGAGGATAAAATGCTGGAAGTGAACAGCGCTCAGAGTACAGGTTCCTATTCCACCAGCACTAGGAGTATCCTGAGGGCCACCATGACCTGCAGTGTAGCCATATCCACTCCTCTGCCCTGCCATAATCAGGGCTAAGGGTGGTTGCTGCATCTGCAGTGTCTGAATAAAAGAAGAAGCTGGAGACCATGAAAATCCTACCAGGAGTCACTAATATGACGAAGTACCAGCATTTCTGGATGATATGTTGCCTCGTGCCCATAGGGAAGGACACTTATCCTTAGGCTATGGTTCCCTAGAGGTTTCCCCCACAGGGGGTTTTTCCTCTCCTGAGTGCCGATGGATAAACACAACACAAAAATGGCAACTTATCATCCTCTGCCCTTGGTGGAGCTCACACCACTAGTCGTACAGAGGAACCTAAGATTATTTTTACCAGTAATAAACTGGACCATTCACTATCATGTACTGTATTAGTAGATTTATTTTGTATCTCCATGGATAAGTATTTTACAATCACCCGCTTAAGACCACAGGGTGCATGTAATGTTGTGATAACTTGCATTCACTTTTCATTGGTATTATTTTTGGGTACAGCAGACATTTTGATTAATTTTAAATCTGTTTTTGGAGCGCGGGAGGAAGAAAGAAATGTCTTACTGGTACATTGTTTGAGGTTTTTTATATTATTAATTACTCATGACAAATAATGTCTACATTTTATAGTTCTGAGAAAACTGGATTAGAACAGATAAAAAGACCATATTAACAATTGGCCAAAAAACTATGCCCAATAGCACATGCTTTAGAAAAACATAAGGAATAAAAGGGCAATAATAGTCAAGGGCAAAATAGAAGATATGAAATAAATACCAGTAACTACCTCATTGCAAAAATAGAAAATAATTTAATACATATCTCACAGCAAGAGGGAAAAATAGACAAGTCATCAAAATTACATATACATAATGACCGAGTGAAAAAGGGAGAGCCCTAAGAAAAACACACTACACAGTGGACCTCATAGAGTGAGCTCCTGTCCTATAGGGGTCCCTATAGGGGTCCTCTGTATTGTGTTTTTCTTAGGGGCTCTCCCTTTTTCACTCGATCATTATGTATGAGTAATTTTGATGAATTGTCTATATCTCCCTCTTGCTGTGAGATATGTATTAATACATTTTCTATTCTTGCAATGAGGTAGTTACTGGTATTTATTTCATATATTTTATTTTGGCCTTGACTATTGTTGCCCTTTTTTTGTCATGTTTTTCTATTTTATAGTTCTGGTTGTTACAGCACATTGGTACTAATGACAAAGTTACAGGCAGGTGGAAGGTCCTTAAAAATGATTACTGGGAACTAGGAGAGAAGCTGAAGTCCAGGACCTCCAAGGTGGTGTTTTCAGAAATACTACCGGTGCCACGAGCGTCACTAGAAAGACAGCGGGAGCTTAGGGAGATAAATGCATGGCTTAGAAATTGGTGCAGGAATGAAGGGTTTGGGTTCATGGAGAACTGGGCTGACTTCTCAGTCGGCTACAGGCTCTACGGTAGGGACAGGCTGCACCTCAATGGGGAGGGTGCAGCTGTGCTGGGGGAGAAAAGGGTCAGACGGATGGAGGAACTTTTAAACTAGGATCTGGGGGGAGGGTGGGTGGTGGAGCAAATAAGGGGATCAATAGAGCAGATAGAGACAGTGAGACAGTAGGGGTCAGTGAAGGATTAGGGGAGCTGGGACATACTAGGAACTAGGGAGGCTAGGAGTAAGGAATGCGTTAATAGTATTAAATGTCTACTAGCAAATGCAAGAAGTCTTGCAAACAAAATAAATGAATTGGAAACTCATGTCAACCATGGATTATGATCTTGTGGACATTACAGAAACCTGGCTGGATGAAAGCCATGACTGGATGATAAACATAGAGGGTTATACTACTTTCAGGAAGCACAGGAAAGACAAAAAAGGTGGTGGGGTGTGTATAATTATCAAATCTAACCGAAAACCTGTGTTGAATGATGACATTGGGGGGAACTGCAACAATGTATTGTCAATATGGGTAAATGTGCATGGGGAGGGGAATAATGGAAAAATGCTAATTGGAGTTTGCTATAAGCCTCCTAACATACCTGAACAGGTAGGGGGTGATATGCTGCAACAAATGGAAAAGGCAGCTAATAATAATAATAATCGGGTTCTTATTATGGGGGATTTCAACTATCCAGGCATTCAGTGGGACATAGAATCTTCTGGTTGTGCTAAAATCTGTAAATTGTTATCTATTATTCAAGATAATTTCCTCTCTCAGATGGTAGATGAACCAACGAGGGGAGATAATTTGCTAGATCTGCTCCTGTCAAATAGACTAGATACAATTTCAGATATGCAGGTCCGGGAGCACTTGGGCAATAGCGATCATAATATGGTAAGCTTCAAAGTAATATTCAATAGAATATTTAAAAGGGGAAATGCTAAAACCTGGAATTTTAGGAAAGCTGATTTCAATAAATTAAGGAAAGAGCTTAAATGTGTAGATTGGGACAATTTCATGGTAACTGGGGATACAGAACATAAATGGGGTAAGTTTAAGGATATACTCCTAGAGTCCTGTAAAAAGTCCTCTGGTAATAAAATGTAAAGGAATAAAAAGAAAGCACTATGGATACAAAGGACTGTACGAAGTATAATAAAACAAAAACAAAGGGCATTTAAAAGCTTGAAGGCTGAAAATACAGAAATAGCATTTCAAAAGTATAAAGATTTCAATAGGAAATGCAAAAAAAGAAATCAAGCAAGCAAAATTAGCTACGGAAACAAAAATCGCCAAGGACATTAAAATAAATCCTAAAATCTTTTATAAATACATTAATGCAAAAAGGAAAACAAAAGATAGTATTGGCCCCTGAAAATATAATAACAAGTTAGTTATAGAGGACAAACAAAAGACTGAGATATTAAACTGGCACTTCTCTTCTCATCAGTGTTCACCAAGGAACTGACTGTTTCAGGGATCATTCAACAAGTGAAAAATCAAAGTTCACCACCCAATATAATTAATTTAACACAAGAAGAAGTACGCTTGCGTCTGAGTAAATTAAACATTGACAAATCCCCCTGGCCAGATGGCATTTATCCACGAATATTGAGGGAATTGAGCTCCATAATCGACAGACCGCTGTATCTCATCTTTTTAGACTTGCTTGTAACAGGCTTGGTGCCTCAGGATTGGAGGGTTGATGATGTGGTTCCGATATTTCAGAAAGTTAAAAAGGTGGATCCAGGCAACTACCGTCCAGTAAGCTTGACATCAGTAGTATGCAAAGTTTTTGAGGGTATTTTAAGGCATGACTTGCAAAAATATATTTCAGAGAATAATATAACTGACAGACAACATGTATTCATGATCATGAAATATAAGTCGTGTCTAACCAATCTGTTGGGGTTCTAGGAGGGGGTAAGTGCAAACCTGGATATTGGTAATGCAGCTGATGTGATTTCTTTGGACTTTGCAAAGGCATTTGATACTGTACCACATAATAGCCTTACACTAAAGTTCCAGAAGCAAGGACTAGAGGAAACTATATGCAACTGGGTAAGGAATAGGCTAAAAGATAGGAAACAAAGAGTAGTTATTACTGGTACATTCTCTAAATGGGCTATAGTCAGCAGTGGGGTGCCGCAGCGATCTGTGCTAGGACCGATTCTTTTTAATCTCTTTATTAATGACCTTGTGGATGGGATAGATAGTAAAGTGTCAGTCTTTACTGATGACACCAAACTTTGTAGGATATTAAAAACTGACCTTGATAGTACAATATTACAAAAAGATCTGGATAAGATGGCAGAATGGGCAGATATGGGGCAAATGAGATTTAATGTTGATAACTGTAAAGTAAATCACCTAGGACGGAGTAATCTTATAGCTTCACATACATTAAATGGAAGTAAACTCGGGACTACAGAACAGGAGAAGGACTTGGGTATCCTCATTACAAATAGGCTGAGCAGCAGTACTCAATGTCAGGCAGAAGCTTCTAAAGGTTCACAAAGGTTCAAGCTAATAATCTTGGAATAGTCTCAAAGCCAATTAACAATAGTACATAACATATCCCTATAAAACATTTCTTTATTAGTTCAAGTAAAATCGCCCGGGTAAACAGATAAATACCAAAAAAACAGCATGACACTTGAATCTTCCTCTTGTCTTAGGGGTACTTTGCACACTACGACATCGCAAGCCTGTGGTAGCGATGCCGAGCACGATAGTCCCCGCCCCCGTTGCAGCTGCGATATCTTGAGATAGCTGCCGTAGCGAACCTTATCACTACGGCAGCTTCATATGCACTTACCTGCCCTGCGACTTTGCTCTGGCCGGCGAACCGGCTCCTTCCTAAGGGGGTGGGTCGTGCGACGTCACAGCGATGTCACACGGCAGGCGACCAATAGAAGCAGAGGGGCGGAGATGAGTGGGACGTAAACATCCCGCCCACCTCCTTTTTTCCTCATTGCAGCCGGGACGCAGGTAAGGCGATGTTCCTCGCTCCTGCCGCTTCACACACAGCGATAGGTGCTGCGGCAGGGACGAGGAACAAGATCATAACATCGGTACTTCCGAAATTATGGAAATGACTGACGCTACACCGATCATACGATTTGCGCTCGTTAATCGTAGTAAAAATGATTCACATACTCTGATGTCGACAGCGACGCCGGATGTGCGTCACTTTCGATTTGACCCCACCGACATCGCACCTGCGATGTCGTAGTGTGCAAAGTACCCCTTATTGTCCCCTGGGCCTCCTGATGATCCGAAAAGGGGCAGGGAAATGCGTCGAGGCCATGCTTATAGCACTCATCTCAAGGGAAGTGATTCTTCTTTATTGTCTATGCTTATATATGCTTATCTGGCTTTATGGTGTATTTTACATTTTTCTGGAGTTAAGGGGGAGTATTTTGAGCTAATGTGGTATCTGTCACTATCAGCAGGGACCTAGTCACTCTATTGCCAGGACATTGTATACATTTGTTTACCTTTGGTGTTTTGTCCCTGTGTAAAGTATACAGCAATTAAGGGCTGTGAAAAGACATTATCATTTGGTCACGGTAAGGGTAAGTTCACACAGTGCTTTTTTCGCTGCGTTTTTGCGCGCTTTTCGGGTGCGTTTTTGCCCAGAAAACTGCATGACTTTGCTTCCCCCAGCAAAGTCTGAGTTTTCATATTTGCTGTCTGCACACAGCGGTTTTTTTCAGCTGCGTTTTTGTGGTGAACACAAAAACGCAGCATGTCAATTATTCCCACGTTTTTCACGGCGTTTTTCATCTATTGAGTGCAATGGGATGTTGAAAGACGCAATGAGAAACGCATATTGCAAATATAGCTGCGTTTTACTGCGTTTCTATGACTAAAAATGCAGCTATAAACGCAAGGGGTGGGCAGTAAAGTGACATGTACAAGAAGAGGATTCCTTCTGTCAGTAAACACAGAATTGTGAATCCTTCCGGTACCGTCACCGCCGGTTCCACCTCCAGTCCTGTGCATGTCTGCTGCCATGCGGCTCCATGTCCGGGCGGGAGATGGGGGCAGCTGTGAAAACAAAAGTGAACAGTAGAAAAAAAAATGTCATACTCACCTGTCTGCAGACTCCCGGTGCCATGTCCACTCCCAGCTCCTCTCTCGATACTGCCGCTCTGGCTGTGTGCAGACGGCCGGGACACCTCCGATAGGTGCAGGACCTGGCACTGATCACCTGATGCAGTCACGAGACGTGTCAGCTGATCGTAAGTCTCGCGGTGACATCGGCGCCCAGCCGGCTTAACCTGTCAGCGGATGCCGTCAGGAGACTTCATCCCTGATTACCGGCAGCTCCTGCAGCGATCGGACGGGATAAAACTCCGCTCCAGGAGCTGCCGGTAATCAGCACATAAGTGAGTAATTTTATTTATTTATTTTTTTGCACTGAAGCATCATCTGATTGTATAAACGGCTTTTATACAATCAGCTGCTGTGTCATGTGATTCATATCCTTTAACCTGACATCATCTGATCGCTTTGCCTTCCAGCAAACTGATCTGATGATATTGGATCCGGATTGGACGGCGCGGGACCCTTGACCCAGGATTACTGCGGAGGGGGGTTCCTTATTTCAATAAAGATGGAGTCACTAATTGTGTTGTGTTTTATTTCTAATAAAAATATTTTTCTGTGTGTTGTGTTTTTTTTTTATCTTTACTAGAAATTCATGGTGGCTATGCCTAATATTGGCGTGACACCATGAATTTCGGGCTTAGGGCCAGCTGATAATATACAGCTAGCCCCAATCCCATTATTACCCAGCGAGCCACCCCTCACCAGGGCAGCTGGAAGAGTTGGATACAGCGCCAAAAGATGGCGCTTCTATGGAAGCACCATTTTTTGGGGGTGGCTGTGGACTGCAATTCGCAGCGGGGGTGCCCAGAAAGCATGGGCACCCTGCACTGTGGATTCCAATCCCCAGCTGCCTAGTTGTACCTGGCTGGACTCAAAAATTGGGCGAAGCCCACGTAATTTTTTTTAATTCATGAAATTCATGAAATAAAAAAAAAATGCTTCCCTATATTTTTGGTTCCCAGCCGGGTACAAATAGGCAGCTGGGGGTTGGGGGCAGCCCGTACCTGCCTGCTGTACCTGGCTAGCATACAAAAATATGGCGAAGCCCACGTCATTTTTTTGGGGGGCAAAAAACTCCTGCATACAGTCCTAGATGGAGGATGCTGAGCCTTGTAGTTCTGCAGCTGCTGTCTGCTCTCCTGCATACACTATTGGATGGAGTATGCTGAGCCTTGTAGTTCTGCAGCTGTCTGCTCTCCTGCATACACTAGTGGAGAATGAAGAACATATTGAAGAAGGAAATGGCATCAGACCTTTTTTTTTGTTCACTGATAAAAAACGCATAAAAATGCAGTGAGCAAAAGCACAGCAAAACGCAGCAAAAAACGCACCGCGTTTTTTTGACGCAGGTGTGGTTTTGTGCATTTTTTGCTGCAAAAAACGCACAAAAACGCAACATCAAAAAAATGCAGTGTGTGAACCTAGCCTAAGGGTAAGTTCACACAGTGCGTTTGTCGCGGCGTTTTTGCACGTTTTTCGGGTGCGTTTTTGCTCAGAAAACTGCATGACTTTGCTTCCCCAGCAAAGTCTATGAGTTTTCATTTTTGCTGTCTGCACACAGCGTTTTTTTTTTAGCTGCGTTTTTGTGGTGCCCACAAAAACGCAGCATGTCAATTATTTTTGCATTTTTCACTGCGTTTTCCACCCATTGAGTTCAATGAGATGTTCAAAAACGTAATGAAAACAGCAAATTGCAAATATACCTGCGTTTTAGTGCGTTTTTATTACTAAAAACGCAGCTATAAACGCAAGGGGTGGGTAGTAAAGTGACATGTACAGGAAGAGGATTCCTTCTGTCAGTAAAAACAGAGGCGTGAATCCTCCCGGTACCGTCACCGCAGCTTCCATTTCCCGCCCGATGCCATGTCAGCTCCCGTGCAGGAGGTGGAAGCGGCTGCTAAAACAAAAGTGAACAGTAGAAAAAAAAATGTCATACTCACCTGTCTGCAGACTCCCGGTGCCATGTCCGCTCCCAGCTCCTCTTCCGGTCCCGCCACCCCCGCTCCGGCTGTGTGCCGGCTCCCAGGCACGTCCGATAGCTGCATGACCTGGCCGTGAGGACCTGGCGGTGATCACCTGATGCAGTCACCTGACGCATCAGCTGATTGTAAGTCTTGCGGTGATGCCGGATTTTACCGCCGAGTGACTGATTCCCCGGCGCTTGCAGTTAGTTCATGACAGCTGCAGACAGGCCGGGGTGATCTCTGGCGTTCAGGTGAGAGCACCGGAGATTAGCCCGGGATATCTGCAGCTGTCATGAACTGAATCGCAAGTGCCGGGGAATCAGTCACTCGGCGCTCGCTCGCTGTACAGTCTCGGCTGCAGTCTGGAGCTCAGGTGAGAACTCCGGAGTGCAGTGCAGGTACCTGACTCCAGGCCTGGCATGACTGGAGATTCCTCCGGTAGCCAGTGCGATGCTGCACAGAACTGGGTTTTTTTTTTGTGTTTTTTTTTTTTGCACTGATGCATCAGCTGATTGTTTAAAAGCCGTTTATTCTGCTGTCTCATGTGATTCAGGCCTTGAACCTGACACATCATCTGATCGCTTTGCCTTCCAGCAAACCGATCAGATGATATTGGATCCGGATTGGACGGCGCGGGACCCTTGACCCAGGATTACTGCGGAGGGGGGGGTTCTTTATTTCAATAAAGATGGAGTCACTAATTGTGTTGTGTTTTATTTCTAATAAAAATATTTTTCTGTGTGTTGTGGTTTTTTTTCTTATCTTTACTAGAAATTCATGGTGGCCATGTCTAATATTGGCCACCATGACGTGGCACCATTGGCGTGACACCATGAATTTCGGGCTTAGGGCCAGCTGATAATACACAGCTAGCCCTAACCCCATTATTACCCAGCGAGCCACCCGGCATCAGGGCAGCTGGAAGAGTTGGATACAGTGCCAGAAGATGGCGCTTCTATGAAAGCACCATTTTCTGGGGTGGCTGCAAACTGCAATTCGCAGCGGGGGTGCCCAGAAAGCTTGGGCACCCTGTATTGCGGATTCCAATCCCCAGCTGCCTAGTTGTACCTGGCTGGACACAAAAATTAGGCGAAGCCCACGTCATTTTTTTTTTTTTAATTATTTCATGAAATTCATGAAATAATTAAAAAAAAGGGCTTCCCTATATTTTTGGTTCCCAGCCGGGTACAAATAGGCAGCTGGGGGTTGGGGGCAACCCGTACCTGCCTGTTGTACCCGGCTAGCATACAAAATATGGCGAAGCCCATGTCATTTTTTTTGTTTGGGGGGGCAAAGAAATCCTGCATACAGTCCTGGAAGGAGGGTGCTGAGCCTTGTAGTTCGACAGCTGCTGTCTGCTCTCCTGCATACACTATTGGATGGAGTATGCTGAGCCTTGTAGTTCTGCAGCTGCTGTTTGCTCTCCTGCATCCACTAGTGGATGGAGTATGCTGAGCCTCGTAGGTCTGCTCCCCCTGACTCAGCATACAGTCCTGGATGGAGCATGCTGAGCCTTGTAGTTCTGCAGCTGTCTGCTCTCCTGCATACACTAGTGGAGAATGAAGAACATATGGAAGAAGGAAATGACAGACCTTTTTTTTTTTTTTTTTTTCAACACAGTGCGTTTTTTGCGTAGTTTTTGCCCGTTTTTCGGGTGCGTTTTTGGCCTCAAAACTGCATGACTTTGCTTCTCCAGCAAAGTCTATGAGTTTTCATTTTTCCTGTTTGCACACAGCTTTTTTTTTTAAGCTGCGTTTTTGAGCTTAAAAAAAAAAATGGACATGTCAATTCTTTCCTGCATTTTTCTGTGTTTTCCCCCCATGCAATGCATTGGAAAAACGCAGAAAAACACAGAGATCAAAAACGCAGCAAAAAGCAGCCAAAAACGCACCAAATTGCGGTAAAAACGCATGCATTTTTGCTGCTTTTTTTGCCGCGGGTGTGTTTTTGTGCGTTTTTAGCTGCCAAAAACGCAGCATCAAAAAACGCAGCGTGTGCCCTTAGCCTTTTACTGTTATTCATGAACATTAGCAAGTAGTTTCTGTATAAGAGACTCAATAACCCCACTCCATAGGAATTGATATCTGTCACTATTGTATGTGGTTGGTGTTTTCTATGTTGGTAGGGTGAGGGTGAGCCGACGTGGAACGGGGGCGCCCAGATAAGTTAGGGTGTCATACCCTCCGTTGGTAGGCAGGGGCTACAACAGGGAATCAATAGGGAAATGATGATCCAATATTAATTGGCACGTACCGTACTGCCCCAGCTTCAGAAGATTTACGGCTACCCCACATCACATTGTGTCCCCCTTATTATTTTTTTGTATTTATCTGTTTACCCGGGTGATTTTAATTGAACTAATAAAGAAATCTTTTATAGGGATATGTTATGTACTATTGTTAATTAGCAGCTGCTAAAGCAAACAAGATTTTAGGGTGTATAAAAAGAGAGATTAGATCCCGGAATCCCAATGTATTGTTACCCCTCTATAAATCACTTGTAAGGCCACATCTGGAATATGGGATCCAGTTTTGGGCTCCACATTTTAAAAAGGACATTCAGAAGTTAGAATCAGTTCAAAAGCGGATAACTAGACTACTATGTACCGCCCCCGTGGAAGCAGCCGAGCTGCTCGGATCCAGATTCACTGTGGCTTGAGGGTCTCTGGACCCGGGGGTCGTGCGGCCACTCGAATGAAAAGGGGGATATTTACAGGGGAGTTATAGTTCGTGATGCCACCCGTGGTGTGTGGTAATTAGGAGTACCACCGCTGCTGTTGGGAGCACTCGGTGATGATGGAACGGGGAAGAAAGGTGTTGGAACCCTCCACGGGTAGGGGATGCCCCGGGACTCGGTGAAAGGAGGGAAGTGCCGTGGGGATGAAGGGGTCACTCTCGTACTCACTCAGTTCATACCGACAACCGGGTAAATCAAGTCTCTGAGTACCGCTACCGCTGATGGGAGCTTGTACGGGTCCCATCCCCAAGTGGTGCTGCCTGGTGGTCCGTGACCTGCCTCCTGGCACTTAGTTTTAAACTTCAACTTGATGGCCCGGTAGCTTGGAACTAACCAGGCCCCTCTGCCTACTGTGGCTAAGTAAGGGAGCTTGCTCTCAGGGCTCACGCTTGAGATTTTCTGGACCGTTTTTGGTTTGAAAGTCCTATCCCCCTCGTTGCGCTAATGCCCCGATTCTGGAGCGGGTGGGAACGGATCGTGAAGGCTCCGTTTCCTTCAGGTGAATTGTCGGATTGCCTGAAGCTATTCCCCGACCTAGGGTCCGTGTACCCAGTTGTGCCTTCGGTCCCCCACCGGTGATAGGGCCAGGCTGCTGTCCGTCCTCCTCGACGGGTCTGAGCACCTTGCCACGATCCCCTGCGACCGGGGGTCCGACTCCTCTAGGCCCAGACCACCATCTGCAACCTAGGCAGTTCCTTCGGGAGTTCCACTCCCGACTTCCACCTTCACCCACTCACTGGCTCAACTCGACTCCACTCCACTCAACTCAACTGACAACACCGGTCCCCTGAGGAAGTCACCCCACGAAACACGTGTTGGGACTGGTCCCCATGTGTGTCTGCATGTGATTCTTTTCTTCTGGTAAGCTCCCTGCTGGGTCTCGTGCTGTGGTAATATGTACTACTGGCTGCTTTACTGACTGACTCTTTAACTCTGCTTAGTACTTTGGTCCTTGTGCCCGTCTAAACTGTAAACCACGTGCACTTACCTCACCAGGGAGTAAGTGTATCTTGTTCCATACAGCCCCACATGGGGATTTTTGCTCGTCTCTCCCTGTCTGTTAACCTGTTTTTACTTGTTACTACTGTCTATACCCCATGATATACTTTTATGCCTGACCCAATAAAAAATATATACCTTTTATGTGCAAACTGGATCTATGTATTGGTGATTTTTCGGCCATGGGGTATATGGTTACTTAGGCAAATTTAAAGACTTCAATTTCTGCTTGTTTTTCAACTGACAACACTTCCTCAACTCCCCTCCCTGACCCCCCAGGTGGGCGACTCTATTCCTCTCAAACCGTCCACTGGTGTGTCAGGTGGGTGTGGTGCAGGGTGTCTCTAGGATTTTGATTCGCTGATGGAGGCAACACCACTTAAGTAGGGACCCAGAACCAAGAGGGAGTTCGGAATATTGCACAGAAGACAGCTTGTGCAGTACCCTGTGACGACCTGATAGTCTAGGCGTGTCACAACTACAAGGAATGGATGGCCTCCCATATGATGACAGGTTGAAAAAGTTAGATATGTTTAGCTTAGAAAAAAGATGTCTCAGAGGAGATCTCATTTATATGTATAGATACATGTGTGGTCAATATAAAGAACTGGCACGTGACTTATTTCTTCCAAAGACAGTACTAAGGACCAGGGGGCATACACTGCAAATGGAAGAAAAGTGATTCCGGCAGCTAAATAGGAAAGGGTTCTTTACAGTTAGAGCAGTCAGACTGTGGAATGCCCTACCACAAGAGGTAGTAATGGCAGACACTATAACAGCTTCTGGATGATATCCTCAGTACACATAACATTGTTGGTTATAAGTGAATTAGGGACAAAATGTAGAATCGGTGGAGGAATTTTGAACTAGATGGACCTAGGTCTTTTTTCAACCTATGTAACTATGTAACTTACAAATTCCATATGTAATGATCAGAGGCTGTCAGCCCATGGGTGTCACATCGACCTGTGGGCGTTTGCATACTTTCCGTGGTATCACGCCCCTGTGGGGCGTGATACCATGGATTCACAAGAGCGACGTCCCCCGTTGCTCCTTCCGATCCCGCACGTGCACACTTACCATTCCCGCAGCCTTTTGCGGGTGCTCGTTGTCAGCTTCAGAAGCACTCTGCTAATGATCAGAAGAGTCTGTGGGCGTGATACCACGGAAAGTATGCAAACACTCATAGGGTGATGTGACGCCCATGGGACAACAGCCTCTGATCATTACATAGGGAATATGTAAGTAATAAAACGTTTTTTATTACTTTCATATTACACAATATGACAACACACGGTTGGATAGGAAGGGGTTATTAGAGCTCACAACACTCTGCTTATAGCTCACAATACATATGGGACCTGACAGGTTCCCTTTAACATTTAGGAAATTGTGTGTGGTTCTCTAATTTTATCTCCACTGTATATATACTGGTTTTGCCTGTGCTGTCTTTCATTTCTTTCATTTCTAGACTTGTGATTCTCACTACACAGCTGGAGATTGAGCAGCTCATTGAACATTTCTGAACATTCACTGCTTATATTAAATATCTGAGCAATTTCGCAATAGTAGAAATAATTAACAGGCATTTGAACATTCATGCATCTGCCAAGATTAATATGTCAAGAGTCTGCAAAAATGCTTGCTATAATTCCGTAAACTGACAAAAAAAAATCAACAAATAAAATCAGTGGGTATTGATATTGACATATAATTGCGAAATTATAAAAAATGTAAAGAGAAGTTGACTAATAATCTATTTATATTTCATTCAGCTCCTGCCTATCTGTTGGGTCATAAAATATCATCTGTCACACATAACACTGTAGAAAAATAAAAGGGAATCAGCTAAAATCATAGTTAAGTGTCACATTAGTGATTGCATTATATAGAGCCATTTATCACCTAAAAATGCTGGATGTGTTAGCATGTGTCCCACAAAAAGTCATAACTCGTTAATAGATATATAACTATTAGTTGAAATAATTCACAGCAAATGACATAAATTCAGAAAAAAAAAACTTACCAGAAAAAGCCATTTGCCAACAAGGGTCAAATAGCAAATGCACTTCGAGGATGCAGCCAGCCTCTATTATAAAGGTGGGGGTGACACAGGTGTAGAACACCGATGAGCCAACCACTTAGAGCCTACCACTTTATGGAGGGGGTGGTTCCTTGTATTAAACATGTGTGCATGTTTAATCTCAGCAACCAGCCCCTCCATGAAGTGGTAGGCTCTAAGTGGTTGGCTCATCGGTGTTCTACACCTGTGTCACCCCCAGCTTTATTATAGGGGCCCGCTGCATCCTCTCTATAACCAGTGGTGGGCCAGGTGTATAAGTAGTAAGCCCCAAATGCATAATGTCTGGCAATTTTCTCACGGGTCTTGATGAGGGGCTGTGTAGGAGTCAGATGTTCCTGATTTATTGAGAGGCATATGGCTCTTAAGGGTGCTTTACACGCTGCGACATCGCTAACGATATATCGTCGGGGTCACGGTGTTTGTGACGCACATCCGGCGTCATTAGCGACATCGCAGCATGTCACACCTGTGAGAGACCTAAAACGATCGCAAAAGAGGTAAAAATCGTTGGTATTGGAGAGGTCGCTCCAACACCAAAAATCGTTGACAGGTGAGTAGCGAGGTTGTTTGTCGTTCCTGCGGCAGCACACATCGCTATGTGGGACACCGCAGGAACGATGAACATCTCCTTACCTGCGTCCACCGGCAATGTGGAAGGAAGGAGGTGGGAGGGATGATACGTCCCGCTCATCTCCGTCCCTCCGCTTCTATTGTCCGGCCGCTTAGTGACACCGCAGTGACGTTGCTATGATGCCGAACGCACCCCCCCTTTAAGGAGGGATTGTTCGGCGGTCACAGCGACGTCGCTGACAAGGTATGTGTGTGTGACGCTGCCGTAGCAATAATGTTCGCTACGGCAGCGATCACCACATATCGCAAGAACGACGGGGGCGGGTGCTATCGCACTCGACATCGCTAGCGATGTCGCAGCGTGTAAACCACCCTTTAATTTATCAGGAGCATTTGACAAGTGGCGTACACCTCTGACTGGAGTAAGATTTGAGGTGTAAGTAACATCACATTGTTTCATGAATTAGACAAGTTGTGGAGTTACGACAAAGTGCCAAAGGTTACAAATTTTTTGCGCAATTCTTTTGCAACTTTCAAACCAATTTATGCCAGAATTCTCAAGAAATAGCTTACATGAATCGGGGCCTATAGTCCTGATTCATCAATGTTATATTTCCTACTTTGCACTTAGGAGGGTAACATCTGGAAACGTGTGTCTGGAAATGGAGCTTCTGCTTTGGCTTCTTATCCTAAGTCATGTGGCAAGGTCCATTTAAGGGTTGTTAATGACCTTTAGGGTATGTGCACATGTGACGCCCTGGACTAGCCAGGGCAGGTAGACCCCCCGCACTACACCTGTCCCCCAATAAGGTGTCATCAGCCAACCATTAAAACCTAGTCACCTCTCTCAGTGCTTGATGGACACACCAGGGGACGGAGCCAGGTGGTTGGCCACACCCACCGAGGAGTCTAGAGGGCCTGAGGCAGGAAAATAGAGTTCAGTAGTTGTTAGTGGAGTGTGTAGTGAGTGGTCAGTAGTGGAAGCAGGCCTGTGCCCAGGCCTGTGACAGTCTGATAGGTGCCAGGGTCGCAGCCCTGGTACCTTGGCTAGGAGGAAAATGGTGACCTTAGCCTGCAGGAGCCGGGAAGACGGCTCGGAGGAACCGTGGTGGACAGGGTAGTAGCCCGCCGGTACCGACCCGGGGAACTGACTCGGAAACCAGAGCACACAGGGGGGTACTCAGACCCTGAAACGAGGTCCAGAATCCACTGGACTGAGTTAATTAACTGATTGCGGTCTGGACTATAGGTCCTTTCCCACCCAAGTGGCGACTGAAGATAACAGCCCACCGAGGGGTTAGAAAGCCACCGCACAGGCAGAGACATCCCACGGGCCAGCGTCTGAGGGCAAAAGGGCTCTCCCGACATTCAAAGCCAGGGAGCGGACTCCTGTCGCAAAAGCGCAGGCAGTCTACAGATACACAACACGGTGCAGGAGAAAGGCCAGGACCACGGAACCGGGTGGGGGACCAGATGCAGCCGGCTGCGGGCACCGACCACCATCAAATTGGTTTACCAGAGACTTGTGTGTGTCAATAACTGTGAGTACAACAGTGCCATCCAGCCGCGCACCGCCCAGCTACCCCCAAAGGGTCCCAGGGCCATCATCCCTACCCAAGGAGGGGTTAACATCTTGCTGCACTACCATCTCCCCCGGGTGCCCAGTAATCGCAGCAGTGGTGCCCAACTTCACCACAACCCGTGGGTGGCGTCACGAACTCAAGCGCGGCTCCGGCCGTGCACCTGTCTAACCCCCACCAAAAGCGCCAGCACCCCCCTTTCAGAGCGAGGTGACCCCGGGTCCGGAGGCGCTCGAGCCACCCACCAACAAGCCGCCCGGATCCGAGCGGCTCGGCTGCAGCCAAGCGCGGGGCGGTACACACACATTGAATATTTAGATGCAGAAATATCATCTAAGGACAAATGCACTGGCAAATCACACATTTTTCATGGATTTTTTAATGTGTTTTGCCTCATTTTTTATATATTATTGCATGCATTTTTATTTTACCTGCATTTTTCAAATTAACGTCAATGGGTGAAAAAACACTGCAAAATTGCTGAAAGAAATTACATGCTGCAGATTACATTCTGCACCAAATCTGCAAGGACAAAAAAAAATAAATATGTGCACTACACTTCAGAATTCTCATTGACTGATGGCATCAGGATTTGCTGGCAGTTTTATGACAAATCTGTACTTGACAAATCTGCATTAGAAAGTGCAAAAATAAACTAAATAAAAAGGCAACGCGTGCACACAGCATTCAGAGATTCTGAATGCTATGATGTATCACTTAGATTACTGGGTGCAGCCGTTCTGACACAATCAGAATTTTTAGATTCAGCATTGCAACAGAGCTCAACGAGCTGCCCCAGCCAACATCAGGCTCTCAAAAGACATTAAACATTCACAGAGTAGAGAGCATGTCTGACTGCTATGCACGAGATACTGTAGTCCGAGCAATGATTAGTCCCGGCTGTGTGATGCCCTGGCAAAACCAGGTAATCACAGAAAGAGTTAATTCTCCCTGGCAGCTACACAATCCCCACACAGATGTACACCAGCCCATCAGGCCCTACTCACCCCTCCCCAGGAAAAGGGAGGGGGCGAGAGGAGCTTAGGAAGAAGAGAGAGGAGTCAGGTTTCAGTCGTGCTGTAGTCAGTGAAAAGCTCCCCGGTAGAAGGTGGTTGCCGGGGTTGGAGCCCTGGACTACCGGACTAGGTGGCTGTGAGGGCCACAGGCGACGGAGATCCGGTCGCGGGGATCCTGAGGTGAACGGGACAGGGTTGTAGCCCGCCGTTGCCGGGAGAGGGAACCTATCCGGAGGCCGTTCAAACGGACTAGTCCAGAAAAGAGAGAGACAGACAGAGAGTGTGGAAGGAAGGGCCCCTGTCAGAACATCTGGGTGTGGGACCCGAAGACACCCGACAAAGGTAACCGGCCATTTGGCAAGTTGGTTTACAAAAGACTCTGTGTTTACTGACCCTCCACATCAATACTGCCTCATCCAACACCACGACTACTAACTGTAAGGGGTACTTTGCATGTTGCGACATCGTTACTGCGATATCGTCGGGGTCAAATCGAAAGTGACGCACATCCGGCACCGGTAACCGGTAACGACGTTGCAACATGTAAAGCCTAGATGCGCCGATAAACGATCGCAAAAGTGACGAAAATCGGTGATCTGTGTAGCGTCAGTCATTTTCATAATGTCGCACCAATAGGAGATACGATGTTGTTCCTCGTTCTTGCGGCAGCACACATCGCTGTGTGTGAAGCCGCAGGAGCGAGGAACATCTCCTTACCTGCCTCCACCGGCTATGCGGAAGGAAGGAGGTGGGCGGGATGTTTACGTCCCGCTCATCTCCGCCCCTCCGCTTTTATTGGCTGCCTGCCGTGTAAAGTCGCTGTGACGCCGCATGACCCGCCCCCTTAGGAAGGAGGCGGGTTGCCGGTCAGAGCGACGTCGCAGGGCAGGTATGTGCGTGTGAAGCTGCCGTAGCGATAATGTTCGCTACGGCAGCTATCACAAGATATCGCATGTGCGACGGGGGCGGGTACTATCGCGCTCGGCATCGCTAGCATCGGCTAGCGATGTCGCAGTATGCAAAGTACCCCTAAGTGTGCTGATCCCTGCAATCCCTGCTACCACCACAACTCCTAACTGGGCCCCGGGACTACAACTCCCCTACTCGTGGAGGGGATCCCACCTTGCTGCCCTACACCATCAGTCCCGGGCACAGTCCCCAGAAGCAGCGGCGGTGCCACCATCTCATCACCGCAACCCACGGGTGGCGTCACAGACAATCTCTCTTTTAAATATCCCCTTTTTCACTTGTGGGTGTTGGACCGCTGCTCGAGCCCGGGTCCAGTTCCCACTCGAGCCGCAGTAAAGCCCCGGATCCGAGCATCCAAGAGCAGCCCCCTAGCTACGGTCTGGCCCCCGCCCGCAACAGCTGCTTGAACAAACATTCCCAGGACACAACAGCTCGGACCTTGACATGACAGGCATCCCTGAATTCTGTTTTCACCCTTGTAGCATGTCTCCAGATCACAAACCAAAAAACTGCAGATAGATTTCTTTAAGAATGTTACATCCAATAGAAGGCACCAAAGATTAAATGCTCTTCTTTCTGAAGAGGATTTTGCATATTCACTTTTATGCTTTATTCGCCTTTCTCTCAAGTGTTGCATAATTTTTAAGTTGTCTCTCTCTTCAAAGTCTTTTTTGAGTTTTCTTCCTCAACTTTGCTTATATAGATATTTCAAACAGATTCATGATATGGGACTTTTTTAAGTGTTGCAATTTTTGGTGGAGCATTTCACTGCAGTCCATAGGCTGAGTTCAGTTTTTGACAGACTTTTATTTTGGCTTCGTATAATATTTTAACCCCTTAATGACTGGCAAAACATGTTAAAATCGCAGTAAAGAATAAGTGTATATCGCCCCCCCCGTGGGTGAAAATCCCACAGGTGACAGCTGTATATGACAACTGACAGCCGCGGGAATCGGCACTGCCTGGTTTTGGAACCGATCGGGGCTGATTAACCCTTTAAATACCCCTGTCAATTGCGACAGATTTATCTAAGATGTTAAATGGGGGCTAATAGACCCCCTGTAGCAGGATCGGCACCCCGAGATCTTAATCATAGATGCCAATCGTCACCATGATACCCTCGGGTGATCTGATGATTCCATGGTATGGTGACCTGTCAGATCCTGCTACAAGCAGGGTCCAACAAGCACTGTCAGTGAATCACTGACAGGTATCCTGCACTAGTTTACATGAGTATAGCAGTGCATGAGACCAGTGATCAAACTAAAAAATATGTTCCCAGTGAGACTAAAGCCCGCTTTACACACTACAATATATCTTACGATGTGCCGGCGGGGTCACGTCGTAAGTGACGCACATCCGGCATTGTAAGGTACATTGTAGTGTGTGACAGGTACGTGCGATTGCGATTGAACATTAAAACGTTCATCGCATACACATCATTGAATCCTGACGAATTGCACGTCGGGTTGTTCAATGTTCCTGAGGCAACACACATTGCTCTGTGTAACACCCGAGAACATTGAACAGATCTTACCTGCCTCCCGTGGCTCCAGCCGGCAATGCAGAAGGAAAGAGGTGGGAGGGATGTTTACGTCCCGCTCATCTCCGCCCCTCCGCTTCTATTGGCCGGCTGACGTGTGACGTCGATGTGACACCGAACATCCCTCCCAGTCCAGGAAATGGACGTTCGCCGCCCACATCGAGGTCATATGGACGGGTAAGTACGTGTGACGGGGGTTAATCGTTTGTGCGGCACATTCAACAAAATTGAACGTGCTGCACATACGATGGGGGCGGTTACGATCGCATACGATATCGTATGCAAAATCGTAACATATAAAGCAGGCTTTAGTGATTAAAGTGTGTACCGTGAATAAGTAAAAAAAATCCACACCACAAAAAGCTCACAAAAAATCACGAAAACCCATTTCAACACTAAAAGCGCAGCATTGGCATTAAAAAAAAAAATACCATATTTTTTGTTTTATAAGATGCACCCCAAATTTGGAAAAAAGAAAAGTAGAGAAAAAAAATATGGGGTCCATTTTATAATCCGGTAGTGCTTTATCAGGGAGAGGGGTGGAGCAGAGCCTACAGAAGGCAGGGGCAGTGCTGAAGTACTGCAATGCTGCCAGTGGTACAGAGGGGGGACCCAGATACTCACTGCAGGCGCTGCTCTGTGCGGGGCTGGTGACCCAGCTCTGTTCTGCTCTGCTCTCTGCTCTGCGCTGAGAGGGAGGCGGTGAGTCACCGGCCATTCTGAAGATGTCGGCGGTTGGCAGTGAGGGCTTCAAATAATGGCAGCCGCGCGTGCGCAGATGAGAACTCCATCTGCGCACGCACTGACTCTAGGCGCCATTATTTGAAGCTCTATGGGGAGATAAGGTCACACCAGTGACTATGTAAGGTCACACCAGTGACTATGTAAGGGGAATACATGAAAATAGCAGAAACTGCTGTGTGAATACTGACTTGAAAAATCCAATAGCTATGTGTAAGAGTGAAAATGTGAAAAATGGAATCTGCATTACTGCCATGAACATATGAATCAAGAGAAATTTAGCTACTGAATTGATCAATGCATTAGAGCCCCAACACTACGCCAAAGTATTTCTCTACGTTGGGGTCCCTAGCTTGTATGTGTCCTCTCATGCAGTTAAAAAACTTACCCTGTATGGGAAGCTGAGACCCAGGCTATTTATGCGTATGATGTGGATTGGCAATAGGTGTGGTTGGGGAGGGTTCACAAACGAAAAACTACTAGCAAACTACTCAGTTTTAACTGCATGAGAGGACACATACAAGCTAGGGACCCCAACGTAGAGAAATACTTTGGCGTAGTGTTGGGGCTCTATTGCATTGTTCAATTCAGTAGCTAAATTTCTCTTGATTCATATGTTCATGGCAGTAATGCAGATTCCATTTTTCACATTTTCACTCTTACATATAGCTATTGGATTTTTCAAGTCAGTATTCACACAGCAGTTTCTGCTATTTTCATGTATTCCCCTTACATAGTCACTGGTGTGCATACCTTATCTTCCCATAGTGATGTTTTTTTAGGTTTTTGCACCCAGTTCAGACTTAGAATGGTGTTCCAAATGTTATTCCTTATTTATTATTTGAAGCCCTGACCGCTGACTCTTCAGAATGACCGCCCGTTGCACAGAGCAGCCCCACACAGAGCAGAGCAGCCCCGCACAGAGCAGGGCATCCCTGCACAGAGCAGAGCAGCCCCGCACAGAGCAGAGCCACATCACCAGCCCCACAGAGCAGAGCCACGCCGCCGATACACAGAACAGCGCCGCACAGACCAGCTTGGGCAGCACACCACATAGCATTACCCCTGCCTCCTTTGACCCCTCTTCACCACCCCCCGGTAAACTATATTTGGATTTTAAGATGTACCCCTCATTTTCCTCTGACATTTTTGGGAGGAAAAGTGTGTCTTATAATCCGAAAAATACGGTATATACAAAATTGGTGTTGAAGCATTCAAAATTACCTGATTTATAAAGCTGTCATGTTATTTATTCCCTATTGTGAGCAAGGTAAAGAAAATAATAAAAAACATACCAAAAATATAACTTTTTCAACATACTGACGCACAAAAAATTTAATGAAAAGGGATCAAAAAGTCACATGTAAAAAAAATGGTATGAATGAAATTGTCCAACCATCCTGCATAAAACAAGCCCTAATATGGCTCTTTCGGAAAAAAATGAAAAAAGTTACAGCTCTCAGAATATGGCGATGCAAAAGCAAGTTATTTTTTTATAAAATATAGTTTTTTGTGTGTAAAAGTTGCAAAGCTTGAAAAAAGCTATATAAGTCTGGGTTTGCTGTAATTGTACTAGCTCAAAGAATAAATTGGTCTTATGACTTATACCACATGATAAACTGCAAAAAAAACAAGTGAATTGCTGTTTTTTGTTCATTCTGCATCTGAAAAATCTGAATAAAAAGCGATAAAAAATGATATACTCTGTAAAATGATACGAAAAAAAATCTTCAAATTGTCTCACAAAAAGTAAGCCCCCATACAGCCCTGTTCGCCAAAAAATTAAAAAGTTACAGCTCTTAGAACATGGCAACGAAAAAACTATATATTATAAAAAAGCAATTTTACTGTGTGATAGCAAAACGCAGAAAAATATATCTAAATCTAGTATTGTTGTAACTGCAATGACCTGAAGAATAAAGCAGTCTTATTACCAATACCAGAAGTTAAACAGCACAAAAATGTAAAAATAATAACTATTCTTCTACTACTGTCTATTTGTTTATTCTACCGTGTGTAAATCGGAATGAGGCTTTCTGAGTTTTTCGCTGAGCACTTATGTCAGGGTTTCCGTGTAAATCCCAGAAACCATAATTCAGACAAAACCATTGACGGAATCACTGACGATAATGAGGCAGATGGAGACACTTTGGACTCTGTCTGGCCTCTGTTCAGTCAATGACCCATCATTTTAGGTGTCTTTTTAGCACACAATTGTGGAAGATCACAGTTCTGTACACTTGTAAAAAGATGGATCCCACCGGAGCAGACACCAAACGGAGTCCAAGGTGTCTCCATCGGACTCAATACAGTGGGTGGTTCCGTCGCAGGTTTCGTCACAATTGCATTTTTTGGGGACTTACACGGAAACTCCGCCGTAAATGCTGAGCATAGAACACAAGTATGTGATCCCTGCCTTATAGTGAAAGCATTCAAAAAATGTTATGTACCCCCAAAATGTTTTCCAAAACCCCCTAACATATGCGGCACAAAACCAGCCCCAACTCAGGTCCATCATCTGTCATAAGAAATATAGGAGGTTACTGGTAGAACAAAGTCTACAGCTCCCAGCCCCCCAAATAAAATCCAGTGAAATCTGCGTTCTCAAAACCAAATGCCCCCTCCTGAGTCCCACTGTGCCTAAACCATGTTAAAAAGCCACATGTTTGACATTACCGTAGCGGGGAGAGCACAATTAACAATTCACTAGGTGCATATCACCAGAAGCACAAGCTGAGTACAATGTATGGGCACTAAACTGGCATATTTGCAATTCTCAAGAAAAAGACAGTGGTGTGAATGTTAAAAAATAGTCACTGCAGCTATAGGTGAATTCACTGAGCGGTGCAATGTCTCCAATGGGGTAATTTTATTTTTATTTTCTAGCACCTTAGGGGCTCTACAAATGTTACCCACAAAGTGCCGTATTTTTCAGTTATAAGACGCACTTTTCTTCCCAAAAATTTGTGTGTCTTAAAATCCGAATATAGCTTTCTGGGAGGTGAAGATTTGGCTTGGGGGGCTGTCTGTGCAGGCGGTCGGCTGCCTCTCAGTGTGGAAGGGTGGGCAGATGGCTGTCTCCCTGTGCAGCATGCGTTGGCGGTGCTGGCAGTGGAAGCTGCGGTGGTTGTGCAGCGGGTGTCCCAGATGCTCTGGCTTCAAATGATGGCGCCCAGTGTGCGCGGATGGAGCTCTTGGCTGAGAGCTCCTTCTGTGCACGCGCCGCTCTGGCGCCATTTCTTTGAAGCCGGGACCGCCGACAGAGCATCCGGGGCTCCCGCCGCACCAGCCTGCTCCACACAAACACTGCAGCTTCTGCTGCCAGCACAGACCCCATTGCCACCAGCACAGACCTCCTGCCTCCTGTGACTCCACTCTACCACCGCTGCTGCCCCCCCTCCAGTAAGACAACACTGGACTATAAGACGAACCCCATTTTTTTTTTACCTTTTTTTCATCCTTAAATTTGGGGTGCATCTTATAATCCAGTGTGTCTTACAAAACGAAAAATATAGTATTTCAGCAAAATCTGTATTCCAAAAACCAAACAGCGTTCTTTTCTTCTCAGCAATTACATGTGGCTAAACATTAGTTTCTTTCAACATCTAGGGCATCACCGTGCTTGGGAGAAATTGAATAACAAATTACGGGGTCTGTTTTCTCCTATTATGCATTATGAAAATTAGAAATCTGGGGCTAAACAACATTTGAGCGAAAAAAAAGTAATTTTCGTTTTCATATCCACATTTTAAAAAGTTATCTGAAGCATCTATGGGTTGAACATGCTCAACACAATCCTAGATGAATTCCTTTAAGAGTTTAATTTCCAAAATGGGGTAATTTGTGGGTGTTTCTGCTGTCTTGGTACCTCAGGAGCTCTGCAAATGAGATATGATGTCTATTGCAGCAAAATTTCAATTCCAAATGTCGCTACTTCAATTCCGGGCCCTGTCGTGTGTCTAAAAAGAACATTTGACTACATGTTTGGTATCACCTAAAGAAAGTGGGTAACAAACTGTATGGCCCACTTTTTCATCTCACCTCTTGCAAAAGTGTAAAATTTGAGACTAAAGCAACATTTTTGTGAAAAATATGAAGATTTTCAATAAACAACCTAATTTTATCAAATTCTGTGTAGTAGTTGTGGGCTCAAAATGTTCACTATACCCCTGGATAAAATCCTTGAGGTCACTTTTGGGAGGTTTCTGCTGTTTAGGTAACCTTAAGAACCGTGCAAATGTAACATGGTGCCTGCAATCTATTTAAGCCAAAGTTGTGTTCCAAAATTTAAATATTGCTCCTTCCGTTTCGAGCCCTCCCATTTGTTCAAACAGAACATTCAAACAGAAAATGGGTAACAAACTGTTGGATACACTTTTTGTTGTTACCTCTTGAAAAAGTGAGAAAATTGATGCTAAAGCAACATTTTTGTGAAAAAATAAATAAAATTTTTATTATGACAAACTAATGTTATCAAATTCTGTGTAGTAGCTGTGGGTTCAAAATGCTCACTACACCCCTGGATAGGATCCTTGAGGGGTTTAGTTTTCAAAATGGGGACACTTGTGGTGGGGTTCTCTAGTTTAGCTACCCTAGGGGCCCTGCAAATGTGATATGGTGCCCGCAATCTATTTCAGTCAAATTTGTATTCCAAAATTCAAATGGTGTTTATTCCCTTTCCAAGCCCGACTGTATGCCGAAACAGAGGTTTCATACAACATGTGGGGTATCAGCGTGGACAAAAGACACTGGGTAACACATTTTGGTGTCCTATTTGTTGTGTTATCGCTTTTTAAAGTAAAAATTGGATCTAAAGCAACATTTTAGAGGTAAAAATTACAGTTTTCTTTCTCATTCCACTTTGTATTAATTTTTGTGTAACACCTGAAGGGTTAAAAAATTTCCTGACAGCAGTTTTGAAGTATTTGAGGGGTCCAGTTTTGAAAATTGTATCACTTTTGAGGAGTTTCATACATATAGGCCTCTCAAAGTCCATTTACATCTGAATAGATCCCTAAAGAAACAGGTTTTGTAAACTTCTTGAAGAAATTAAATAGTGGACTAAACTTTTAACCATACTAACATCTTAAAAAAAAAAAAACGATGTTTGAAAAATGATGTATGTAGAAAAGTAGACATATGGGAAATATTAATTATTTTGTACAGGATGACTAACTGGTTTAAGGATATAAAAATTGAAAGTTTGAAAATTGTGATTTTTTTTTTTCAAAAATGTTGGCAAAAATTCCAATATTTCCACAAATAAACGAAAAAAATAACCTACATAAATGTTCCAAAAACAAAGTACAATGTGTCATGAAAAAAAATCTCGGAATCACTGGGATACATTGAAGCCATCCAGAGTTATTCGCACATAACGTGACACTGGTCAGATTTCTAAAATTTGGCTTGCTCATTAAGCTCAAAATTGACTTGGTCACTAAAGGGTGCTTTACATGCTGCGATATCGCTAGCGATAGCTAGCAATGTCGTGCGCGATAGCACCCGCCCCCGTCGTTCATGCGATATTTGGTGATCGCTGCCGTAGCGAACATTATCACTACGGCAATGTCACATGCACATACCTTTGCAGCGGCATCGCTGTGACGGCCGAACAATCCCTCCTTCAAGGGGGGGTGCGTTCGGCGTCATAGCAACATCACTGCGGCATCACTAAGCGGCCGCCCAATAGCAGAGGAGGGGCGGAGATGAGCGGACGGAACATGGCGCCCACCTCCTTCCTTCCTCATTGCCAGTGGACGTAGGTAAGGAGATGTTCGTCGTTCCTGCGCTGTCACACATAGCGATGTGTGACGCTGCAGGAACGACAAACAACCTCGCTACTGACCAGACAACGATTTTTGGTAAGTGAACGACGTGTCACAGACCAATGATTTTTGCCTCTTTTGCGATTGTTTAAGGTCGCTCATAGGTGTTCCACGCTGCGATGTCGTTAACGACGCCGGATGTGCGTCACAAACACCGTGACCCCGACGATATATCGTTAGCGATGTCGCAGCGTGTAAAGCACCCTTAAGGGTAAGAGGATTATGCGATTTTATTCTAAATAGGCTCAAAAATGTTACAAGACAATAAAAAGGACTTCTTTTTTTCCCAAAAATTCATCAACTAGAACACAAGAAGGAAAAGATGGTTAAAAAAGCAAAGGATGAATTGGGACCTAAAAGTTTCAAACTGTTTGTGCAGCTATATGTTATGCAAAATTTTCAGTTTTTTTAAGCAAATTTTCTGGTATGAAATCCTTTGCTGAAATCACAGTTTAGTATCTTTTTTCACTAATAACCAGAAACAAAGAAAGAAAGAAAGAAAGAAAGAAAGAAAGAAAAAAAAAAAGAATGAAAGGGGAAGAAATTAGAAATAAAAGAAAAAAGATAAAGAAAGGGAAAAGGAAAGATAAAAAGAAAGGGAAAAAGAAAACGAAAGAAAAAAAGAGAAAAAGAAAGAAAGACAAAAAGAAGGAAAAAGAAAAAAAGATAGGGAAAAAAGATAGGGAAAGAAAATAGAAAGAAATGGAAAAGAAAGAAAGTAAGAAAGGGAAAAACATAAAAAGAGAGGGAAAAATAAAGAAAACGTAATAAAGAAAGAAAGAGATAAAAAGAAAGAGGGAAAAAGAAAGAAAGAGAAAAAAGAAAGAGAAAGAAAGAAAGAGAGAGAAAGAGGAAGAAAATAGAAAGAAAAGAAAAAGAAATTAAGAAAGGGAAAAAGATAAAAAGAGAGGGAAAAATAAAGAAAATGTAATAAAGAAAGAAAGATAGATATATAAAAAGAAAGAGAGGAAAAAGAAAGAAAGAGAGAAAAGAAAGAAAGGTAAAAAAATATACAAAAAAAGAAAGATAGGCACTAGTTGTTTGATGTATTAAACTCGCCCAATTTTTTCTGCAACAAGGTTTAAATTATAGCAGGACTCATAGCGAGAGTAGATTTCTAATTCTGACGCAGCATGAAATATGCGCCAGATTTATTAAAAGAACTTTGCTTCTTGGAGATCTTAGTCCAGTGACTTTTTTTCCAGTTTTATTCATCTAGGTTAAGCACAATCAGTATGTTATTCATATGTCAGCCGAAAATGTTTCTCTGAATCTGTTTTGAGGGGAAAAGATAATCACAAATTTATTTATGATCTTCCTGGATGAATAAATTCATATAAATGCAAATCATTATTTTGGCGTGCTGACTGGTGATAACAAATGACATAGACACGTCTTTTGAATACCTTAACAAGACCCATAATTATAAAAGCTTCTGATGTTCTACTAAAGTATTGCACAAGCCCAGGTCTGATAAATGGTGACAACATTACAGAATTCAGAGCAGCATTAAAATGGCTTCAAATTGCTCCTTGTCAAAAGACACTGATTGCTGGCAGAAACAGAGGACAATTTTTTCTTTGTTCAATTCTGAATTGCGAATTCACCAGGAGTGAACTGATAAAAAGTACTAAGAAAGGATTTACGCTAAGTTACAAATTATCAAACAATATCCATTTTGTCATGAAAAGGAAAACATTTGATGAAAACGGCAAGAGTGTTAATGCGGAGGCTAATTCCTGAATGATTTTAATTAATACATTCAGTTAGACGGAATTACCTTGGGTCATTTAAAGTGCTAAACAAATTAATTAGTATAATTATTATCCCTGAATTGTGTAGTGTTTTTTATGTACAAAGCTCACCTCAGCAGGACAAAGTGCAACAGTAATATAAAAACCCAACAAATGAGAAGGAACTTGTATAAAGAGCCATACCAAGTTATCAGAAATTCTGCGTCCCCTACCTCTTTCACTCACACCTACTAACTCTGCTATCTTATGCTACCTTCTGTCACAGTTAGAAGCTATAGTGTCAGTGTACAGTCATGGCCAATGGTTTTGAGAATGCTACAAATATTAATTTTTACAAAGTCTACTGCTTAAGTTTTTCTAATGGCAATTTGCATATACTCCAGAATGTCATAAAGAGTGATCAGCTTAACAGCAATTACTTGTAAAGTCAATATTGGCTAAGAAAATGAACTTTAACCCCCAAAACACATTTCAACATCATTGCATTCCTGCCTTAAAAGGAGCAGCTAACATTGCTTTAGTGATTGTTCCATTAACACAGGTGTGGGTGTTGATGAGGACAGGGCTGGCGATCAATCAGTCATGATTAAGTAAGAATGACACCACTGGACACTTTAAAAGGAGGCTGGTGCTTGGTATCATTGTTTCTCTTCAGTTAACCATTGTTATCTCTAAAGAAACACGTGCAGCCATCATTGCTCTGCACAAAAATGGCCTAACAGGGAAGAGTATCGCAGCTACAAAGATTGCACCTCAGTCAATAATCTATCGCATCATCAAGAACTTCAAGGAGAGAGCTTCCATTGTTGCCAAAAAGGCTCCAGGGCGCCCAAGAAGGACCCGCAAACGCCAGGACCGTATCTTAAAACTGTTTCAGCTGCAGGATCGGACTACCAGCAGTGCCGAGCTAGCTCAGCAATGGCAGCAGGCTGGTGTGAGTGCTTCTGCACGCACTGTGAGGCGGAGACTGCTTGAGCAAGGCCTGGTTTCAAGGAGGGCAGCAAAGAAGCCACTTCTCTCCAGAAAAAACATCATGGACCGACTGATATTCTGCAAAAGGTACAGGGAGTGGACTGCTGAGGACTGGGGTAAAGTCATTTTCTCAGATGAATCCCCTTTTCGATTATTTGGGACATCTGGAAAACAGCTTATTAGGAGAAGAAGAGGTGAGCGCTACCACCAGTCTTGTCTCATGCCAACTGTTAAGCATCCTGAAACGATTCATGTGTGCGGTTGCTTCTCAGCCAAGGGAATCGGCTCACTCACAGTCTTGCCTAAAAACACAGTCATGAATAAAGAATGGTACCAGAATGTCCTCCAAGAGCAACTTCTCCCAACTGTCCAAGAGCAGTTTGGCGACCAACAATGCCTTTTCCACTATGATGGAGCACCTTGCCATAAAGCAAAGGTGATCACTAAATGGCTCATGGAACAAAACATAGAGATTTTGGGTCCATAGCCTGGAAACTCCCCAGATCTTAATCCCACTGAGAACTTGTGGGCAATCATCAAGAGACGGGTGGACAAACAAAAACCAACAAATTCTGGCAAAATGCAAGCATGGCTTATGCAAGAATGGACAGCTATCAGTCAGGATTTGATCCAGAAGTTGATTGAGAGCATGCCAGGGAGAATTGCAGAGGTCCTGAAGAAGGGTCAACACTGCAAATATTGACTTGCTGCATTAACTCATTCTAACTGTCAATATAACCTTTTGGTACTTAAAATATGATTGCAATTATATTTCTGTATGTGATGTAAACATCAGACAAACACAATTAAAAACCAGAGGGCACCAGATCATGTGAAAATATAATTTTGGTGTCATTCTCAAAACTTTTGGCCATGACTGTAGACAGAAGAAGAGAGCCGGCGCTGCACTCACATCTACCACTCCTAAAGTGTCTATCACCAAGGATCTAGGACATCTTTAGAGGGGGCGGACATACAAGAAAATGTAGTAACTGCGGAGCTGCTCCTGTGACTGAGCAAGACAGCACAAGCTGTAGAGATAGGCAATGTAAATATACCACGCATTTTATTTAATGTATATGGATGCAAGGTTAACAAAACTTAGTTTCATATGGCCTTTTCAAAATAATACTGAAACATTTGTAAATATTAGGTAATTTCTTCTGTATATACCGTACGTCCCTCTGACTGCTGCGCCCTAGGGTATGGCCTAGGTGGGCCTTATGGGGAATCTGGCCCTGGATCTTAAATAATTGAATAAAGGTCATGGGCACAGTGTAAGGGATTTTCAGGTTTCTATTGATTTTAATGAATGGTAATGTAAGTGCAATGTAAAAAAAAGTTTTGATAAGAAATGAAAAAAATAGAACAGACACTCTAAAATATTTAACAGTTAGTGATGAGCAAATATTAACTATTTTGGTTTGGACTATTCATAACGAATCCCAAAGTACCATTTCGGTATTCGTCACGAATAATGAACCTAATGTAAGTTAATAGGAAACCTGAGCATTTTTCTTGAAGATTTCCCAGAATAGTGCTCGAGTTCCTCATTAGATTTGTTATTTGTGATGAATACCGGAATAGTACTTTGAGATTTGTTACAAATAATCCGGACCCAAATAGTTATTATTGGCTCATAACTAATAACAGTATATCACCAGTATGGAATAAATGGATGTGGTTCATAAAGTGTGTGCAACATTTTCAACACCAGAACAATTGTCATATGTATATTGTATGTAGAAGAATAATTCTACAAATCTATTTCAATAAGTGACATTTCATATACTTTGCAAAATTTCACTTACTGAACTATTAAGTATAGTAGATTTTTGCTGTGACAGGTAAGTATGAATGGAATATTCAGACTTGCTGAAACATTTTAGTAATGGCTTTTCTTAATTTTAGCCTTTAGCATTTGTGGGTATAAATCAATGCAGAATAATTTTAACACAAAATGAATCCATTTTTAATCAAATGAAAATCATGTTAACCTATAAACAGAGCGATTCCATTAAATTGTAATAAACTGGTTGCAAATAGTCTTCATAAAGTATTTTGAAACCTTACACTAAGTGACTTTACAGTTAAAGTATATGTATCATTTAAAAAAAAACAAAAAACATTTTATATGTTAGGCTCTGGGTTCTGAGACTCCCACTACGGGTTTTCCACCTAACAAAGTTAATTTTAAAGTTCATTATAATCAATAGATCTTGAAATATTAATAATTTCCACAATTGGATGTGTTTAAAAAAATTGTTCCTCTACTGATATAATCTTATAAATGTGTCCCTGCTGTGTACTGTGTAATAGCCATGTGTCTTGACCGTTCAGGGACATAGCTAATCATACCACATATCCAGGGCCGGGGAGGACACTAAAGAGAGTATAAAGACATTACAGCATGGGATGATAGCTGATTCTTTTTGTGAGGTAAAGCATTTTCCTGCCTGTTTTTAAAAAAATATTTTACCTCAAAGAAAGAATTATTTGTAATCCCATGCTGTTTACTTCCTCCCAGGAGACGCACATGCTAGACTGACCACACCCTCTCCTCTGATAAGTAGTTCAATATGCAATGTACATAGGAAACTGTGGTGTAGATGAGGTTAGCTTTCTGAGCTCTGCTTTGTACTACATCTAATAACTAGTGTTGAACAGACCCGGACAGTAAACGTTTGGATCCGCACGGTTTCAGCGCTATCCCCGGGCCGGACCCGGGCACGGGATTTCGGGTGCACGATCTGGAATCGGCAATTAAAAAATGAAAAAAACAATAAATAAATGAACATTTCATACTTACCGAGACTATGTGTCATGGCGGCACACTGCTTCCGGGTCATGCTTTCACTTCCTGTGCTGTGCACGCAATCACACAGCTTTCCGTGTTTTCCCCGCCCACCGGCCGTCCTCTCAGCTGTGATTGGTTCCTGGCTGACGTGCCCCCCAGCCTGTGACAGTCTCTGCCGCAGTCATCGCTTATCGCGGCTCAGTATTAGGCTGCACTGAGAGCGGGCAGTCTTCTCTATAGCTGCTCGCTCTGACATGTAGCAGTGGTGGATGTGTCGGCGTGGGAATTCTCCTGTGGATTACATTTGAGCTGCAGGGTGTTGGGGGGTTAATAAAGAGGTGAAGCAGGGTGTGTTTTGTACTTTATTTTAAATAAAGTATTTTTCTCTGTGTCTGTGTTTATTTACTGTTACTTACAGGTTTGTGTGATGCAGGTATCTGATAGACACATGTGCCATCACACAAAGCTAGGGTTTAGTAGCAGCTGTGTGCCGCTATTAACCCCTGCTATTACCCTGACTGGCACCACATCATGCCTCCAGGAAGAGCCAGTAGCGCACACCGGTATGGTCACATCTAATAGATGCGGCACTACCGGGCGGCTGTGGGCTGAGGATATACCAGCCCCCAGCCAGTGTTATCTTGGGTGGTTATGAAAATAGGGGGAACCGCACGTTGTTTTTTTTTTTTAATTATTTATTTAAAAAAACAAACAAGCGTTTTTTTTCTACGCCGCAGTCACACTTGTGAGGAATTTGCGCTAGTCTGACATCGCAGAACAGCTGCACACTTCTGACAGGAGCGTGCATGTGTTTCTAGGTACATGCACGCTCATGTTCAGACAGCAGCAGGCTGTGCCGGGTGATGTCAGACCCGCACTAGTCTGACAGCGCATCACCGGCACTGTTGCACACTTCTGACAGGAGCGTGCATGTGTTTCTAGGTACATGCACGCTCATGTTTAGACAGCAGCAGACTGTGCCGGGTGATGTCAGACCCGCACTAGTCTGACAGCGCATCACCGACACTGCTGCACACTTCTGACAGGAGCGTGCATGTGTTTCTAGGTACATGAACGCTCATGTTCAGACAGCAGCAGGCTGTGTCGGGTGATGTCAGACCTGCACTAGTCTGACAGCGCATCACCAGCACTGCTGCACACTTCTGACAGGAGCGTACATGTGTTTCTAGGTACATACACGCTCATGCTCAGACAGAAGCAGGCTGTGCCGGGTGATGTCAGACCCGCACTAGTCTGACAGTGCATCACCGCCACTGCTGCACACTTCTGACAGGAGTAAAAAAAAAAAATTCTGCCAGCAGGTGGAAATTTGGTCCTGAAAGCTGGCGCAGACGATTTCAGCACCAAATGTGCATCTCCTGGCAAAAAACCTCAGCAAAAATCGCGGAAAAATAACCGCGGCAAAAAACGCAGCAAAATATTGCATCGAAACACCGCGGTTTTTTGCCAGGAGGTGTAGATTTAATGCAGGAATATGGTGTAAAAATCTCAGCATCAAATTTGCATCCCTTGGCCCCCAAAAATAAAAAATAAAAAAATTCTGCCAGCAGGTAGAAATTTGGTGCTGAAAGCAGGTGCAGACGATTTCAGCACCAAATGTGCACCTCCTGGAAAAATAACGCGGCAAAAATCGCGGAAAAATAACTGCGGCAAAAACCGCAGCAAAAAATTGCGTCAAAACACCGAGGTTTTTTGCCAGGAGGTGTAGATTGGATGCAGGAATATGGTGTAAAAATCTCAGCATCAAATTTGCATCCCTTGGCCCCCAAAAATAAAAAAATAAAAAAATTCTGCCAGCAGGTGGAAATTTGGTGCTGAAAGCTGGTGATTTCAGCACTAATGTGCACCTCCTGGCAAAAAAACGCGGCAAAAATCGCGGAAAAATAACCGTGGCAAAAAACCGCGGCAAAAACCGCGGCAAAAAAATTGCATCAAAACACTGCGTTTTTTTGCCAGGAGGTGTAAATTGGATGCAGGAATATGGTGTAAAAATCTCAGCATCAAATTTGCATCTCTTGGCCAAAAAACCTGCGATTTTTCTGCTAGGAGATGCAGGTCTGTGAACTCAGTGACCTCCACCTGAGGTCAGGTTACCTGCAATCACAGATGAAGGACCGTGGATACTTCCAGTAGTGTCTGCAAATGACCTGAGTGACGTCACCACTCAATGCGCAGCTCATTCATTCTCTGGAGCTCACAGAGAGCAGTCGGTCGTGCCGATCTCTGTGATATTCCGATGAAGCAGAGTTGAAGCGGCGTGGGACTTCTACTGTGGATTACGTCGAAGCTGCAGGGTGTTGGAGGTTAATAAAGAGGTGAAGCAGGGTGTGTTTTGTATTTTATTCCAAATAAAGGATTGTTTTCTGTGTCTGTGTTTATTTACTGTCACTTACAGGTTTGTGTGATGCAAGTATCTGATAGACGCCTGTGCCATCACAACCTAGGGTTTAGTAGCAGCTGTGTGCCACTATTAACCCCTGCTATTACCCTGACTGGCACCGCATCACGCCTGTGGGAAAGAGCCAGTAGCGCACACCGGTATGGTCACATCTAACAGATGCGGCAGTACCGGGTGGCTGCGGGCTGAGGATATACCAGCCCTCAGCCGGCGTTATCTTGGTTGGAGATGAAAATAGGAGGAACCGCACGTGGTTTTTTTTTTTTTTTACTTTCACCGGAATCACACATGCGAGGGGCTCACACGAGTCTACCATGACCGCACCTGGCAAAGCCTCGCACGTGTGACTCTGGGCACTGTATACACAGCACAGATACAGCGCGACAGCTGGGGCTGCAGCCGCGCGCTATAGCTGTGCTGACGAGTGTTTACCACCGTGAACTGACCGACAATGCACTGCTTTCCCCGCCCACCGTCCGTCCTGGCACCTGTGATTGGTTGCAGTTAGCTGACACGCTGCCAGTCACGCTGCTGGTGGGCGGGGAAAACAATGAATATTGAATTGTCAGCTCTGGAAGGTAACAGCATGACCCGGAAGGAGTGTGCCGTCATGACAGTGCCTCGGTGAGTATGCCGCGCTCGCTCCTAGCCCCCTAGCCCCTCCATAAACGTTTTTAACCTACGGATTCCAGTCCCCATTGACTTATATGGGCACCAGATTCCGGAGCGGATCGTACTCTTTTTTAAATCTGGCAGTGATCCACCGGTACCGGATTATTTGCTGTCCGATCAGCTCTACTATTAACCCTGAATGTGTCACAACTGCTGCACACAGTAAACTAAGTGGTACATCACTAGAAAAGGGGTCTCTTTTCTTACATTATGTGGCTTTCAAATGAGGTAGAAAAACCTGGTGACAGATTTCCTTTACAGCTCTCAATATATACTATGACAAGCAAAAGGGTAAGGCCGCGGCCACACGGGTTATGTGCGATCCTCGCATGCTCACTTTCGCAGCACAGCGGGAGCCAAGTGTCATGCGAGGGTCATGCGACTGTGGTGCGATCAGACAACAGCTGCAGGGGGGGCGGCGCTGAGGAGGAGAGGGCTGGCACTGAGGAGGGGAGGGCCGGCACTGAGGAGGGGAGGGCTGGCACTGAGGAGGGGAGGGCCGGCACTGAGAAGGGGAGAGCCGGCGCTGTAGAGGGGAGGGCCGGCGCTGTGGACGAGAGGGAGGGATTTATCTCCCTATCTCCTCCGTTGCCAGCTGATGGGAGAATTGCACTGCTCTCGCGTTACACCTGTGTTACGCGAGAGCAGTGCGATGTTTCTCTCGCCCCACAGACTTGCATGAGTGCAAGTGGAACAGGATCGCGTTGCACTCGCAGCATGCTGCGACTGTTTTCTCAGTCCGATAAGGACTGAGAAAATAATCGCTCGTGGGAGTCGGCACATAGAGTAATATTGGTCCGAGTGGAATGTGATTTTTTTATCGCATTCCACTCGCACCGTTTTTCTTGCCCTGTGTCCTAGGCCTAACAATGGTTTGAACTTTTGACTTCCAGGCTCCATATCTCACCATCCGCTACAGCTGTGAGCGTGAGACTACCTCCATTTTATAGACTATCATCTTGACTATCTCATACATAATTTTGACTTGCAGCTATTTAGCATATGATTATTTATACAAATGGTTGTCATGTCGCTGCATGGGGCACACTCATGACATTACAATATAAATAATTGAAGATCCAAACAGACTGGAGTAACCAACAGGAATAAAGCATTCATTGCTACATTACCTTTTTTTCCCTTTAATCCTTTATTTCTTTCCCCTACTTCCTTCATTTCTTCTTGTCTTAAATCCAGGTGATTATTCTATGACTATTTGAGTCTTTTTGTTCTCCTTTCAAAAATAATATTTGAAGTGTACAATTTATTGAATCTGCATTGTGCATATGAGATCACAACAAAGATCTTTGACACTTTTCTATTGTGTTATCTTCTTTGTTGTATTATCATTTTATTATACAGAGCCAAAAATTGGAATACATGTCATAAATCTTCCTTTTACTGTCAAAATTGTGCAAGCAATAAAAACTATAGTTAAACCAATAAACCTATTCAATGTATTAGTTTCTCACAATGCTACATTTTAAGAAATTAATAATATATTCTGAATCTAAAGCCAATGGATTATTAAATGGATTTCGAGCAAATGGTTGCTATGGTAACCATAAGGCGTTCAATTAATATAAAGAAATTCGGAAACACATCTGCCTGGAAGATCTAGATCTATTATTGCATCCTGCTCCTTATTGCCCTTCATTTGTCTTCTCAGTTTCAAGCGAACAGTCATTTGTAAGAAGGACCCTGAAACCTAATAGAGTACTCTATTACTCCATATTGAAGTCATTTTAATTTCTTCTATTATTCCAATTTTAATATTCATAGAATAAAAATAGCAATATTATAATATATCTGCTATTCCAAAAAGGTTGTGACACTGTAAAATATAAAGAAAACAACAATGCAATGATTTGGAAATCTATTGTCATATTTTATTCACAGCAGAACATCCTCTTAGATTAAAAGTTCAAAGTTAGACATTTTTCCATTTCAGTTTTTAAAAAAGCTCATTTAGAAATTGATGTCAGCAATATATATCAAAAAAAGTTTGGTCAGCTCCATGTCTACTATTGTGACGCATCCTGTCTTTTTACAACAGTCTGTAAACAATTGGGAAGTGAGGAGCCCAATTGCTGGCGTTTTGAGAGAGGAATACTGTCCCAACCTTGTCTAATGAAGGATACTAGCTTCTTCTTCTTCCTTTGTCAGTTTATTTGATTCATAATGTGCTACATATTTCCTATTGGTGAAGGGTTTGGACTTCAGGTGGGATAATTCATCAGAAAAACTCTTCTTCTGTCAAGCTATGCTGTTGTGTTGAATATGTAGGTCTACCATTGCCTTGCTCAAATATGCAAAACCTTTTCGAAAATAGACATTGTCTGAATGGGAGAAATGTTTTTCTAAATCCTCTATAATGATTAGTCCCTATCAAGATTTACAAGCTGCCCATGCCTTAAGGTCCAGTCACGCATAACGAGATTGTTAACGAGATCGTTACTACATCACAGTTTCCGGATCGTTGTTAAATCGTTGGTGAGATCGTTGGTGAGATGTCACACAGTCATTTTCCCAACGACTTTAGTAATGATGCAGCGACCTGTATAACGATCTTGTTGGTCATTGGGACCTTGTCACACAGTAGCTATGTAACGATTCCGACCTCAAATAGGGGAGTAGTGTTTGATGCTGTAAGCCACGTAGGCGTGCATATGCGTCGCCTTTTCCACACCCCCTCCGCTCCGATTGGTGGCCAATACTGCGTTCTGATTAGGCGACCGGCCTAGAAGGCAACTTTGTGTCGCTTCATCCTTTGTCCCTTTTTGAGCCTTGCTTTGAGGATAGCACCTGTGACTCCACTCGGATTCATTCGTACTTTGTTCCCGGTTGCTTGCTTGCTTTTCGGATCGAATCTGCATCTGCACCTGGATTCATCCCTCCTTCGTTCCCAAGTGTTTGCTTACTGTTCTCAGCACCAACCAATCGGTGCAGAGGGGGCGCGGAAAAGGTGATGCAACTGCACGCCTACATGTCACACTTTAAGTTCTCATCTAGGTTGTTAACGAGATCGTTGGTAGGTGTCAAACATACACATCCATCCTGCCCAGCAGGACTCCAATGAGCAAAAAATGGCCCAGGACATTCAGCAACAACCAACGATCTCACAGCAGGGGGCGGATCGTTGGTACGTGTCAAACATAACGAGATCGCTGGTGAAGTCGTTGTTTCGGCACAGAAACTGTGACGTAGCAACGATGTCGTTAGCGATCTCGTTATGTGTGAAGTGGCCTTTAAGCACAAATGCAATTCCATACAATCAGCAATGCAGGAATTTGAACTGTGTGCTGATAACAAGGAGGATGGACCCTCTCATGCTGAGTCTGCAGGACACACAGCATCTTTGGTTTCCATAAAGAAGTTCACATTTTGATTCAGGCTCACCTCACATCAGCGGTATGTTGCCGCAAAACCGGATCCATTAAAAATGCGTTTCATTTCAATTAATTTCCAATGGAATCGCAGCAAGATGCGGTCACGTGCGGTTGTGTGCATCATACACAACAGCCTGTGACCACATCTTGCCGCAATTCCATTGGAAATGAATTAAAATGAAAAGCATTTGTAACAGATCCAGTTTTGCTGCAGAATACCGCAGATGTGAGGTGAGCCTCATCTGGCCACAGAACAGATTTCCATTTTGCCTCAGTCCATTTTAAATTAGCTTTAGCCCAGAGAAGACAGCAGTGTTTCTGAATTGTGTTGATATATGGCTTCTTCAACTGTGTTCACAGGCAATGATTTCTGTAAATTTTCATGCCCTCATGCAGTGATTTACATAACTGAATCATGCCCATTTTTAAAGCTTTGCAGCCCGAGATTGCAAGCTTTCAATATTGACCGCCAGTCTTATGCACAATTTCTCCAGAATCCTTGAATCCTTTAATGATATTATGTACCGTAGATGGTGGGATATTTGCAATTTTATACTAAGGAACATTTTTTTTTTTTTTTTTAAATCTCCAATCTTTAGACACAGTTGTTCACAGATTGGTGAGCTTCTGACCACTTTTTCTTCTGAGAAATTCTCCTTTTCTAACATGTTCTTTTTTATAGTCATGTGACTTAGTTGAAAATCGAACTAACAGCTGTTTTTAATAGTTCCATTTACTTTTCCAGGCTTTCGTTAATTATGTCACAACCTTTATGAGATATGTTGCAGCCATCAATTTCCAAATTAGTTAATTTTTTTTATTTTTATAAAAACCTCACTTTTAACTTCTGATAAGTGTTCTGTATTCTGTTAGTAAAATTTGACTATACAAGATATCCAAATTATTATATTCTTGCTTTCTTTCCGTTTTATACAATATCCCACCTCTTTTGAAATTGAGCTTACAGTACTTACTTATTCTCTATTAGCCACCTTCAGAAACCAAAGTGTCACAATTTCTTCTGCCAGTTGTATTTGGATGCAGTGAGTGACAGTTCAGCCGTTCATCTTGGGCAGGGGCATGCTGAGCTGTCAGTATGGTGATAGACATCTCAGCCATCCAATCTGGGCTGGGGGTGCAAAGATTCCTCTGTGTCTCCTGTTTGGAGTGATTACCTTGTATATAGCTGTCTCTCTGCATGCAATTATTGGCAGTCATAGCTCTAGCTTGGTGGTATCTGTCTGTCTATTGTTCCTGTACTCAGTTGTATACCCAACCTTGGACCTTGCTTCTGACTATCCATTTGCCTAGCCCCTTTGTCTTGATTCGCTACCTTCCTGGAATTTTGACTTCGGACCAAGACCTAACTAAACCGACTTCGGACCAAGACCTAACTAAACCTTGTTTTCACACCTTTGCTTATTGCTTGACCCCCTGCATCTGATCCCGGACCCCAGCGTCATGACTAGTCTCTGAGTTGTCATTAGTGTCACATTACGAATGGCCTGACATTTTTTCCTTCCCACCAGTATGTATCCTATTCATACACAGTGCAATCAGGTCATGAATTTGACCCAGGTGGTTCAGAATCTGGCCAGGGAGCACCAGAGACTAGAGACATCAGTCCCAGTTGCAGGGTCATTTTCCTAGTGCAATGGGTGCCTCCCAGAGCCTTCTGCTTCCGGCAGTAGCTTTGATGCCTGTATGTTCTTATGTGCAGTTGGTATTTCCCAAACAAGTAATAGCCCTCCCTGACAGTTTGTATGGGACAAAGAAAACTTTATGGTTTACAGGGAGATCTCCAGGCAATTTTTCATTCTGCGACCCATTCGTAATCACGTCCCAATGGTGAGGGGATCCTCAGACTTGAACATTTTCTTTGCTCCCAAAAGCCCCAGAACGGTCATCTGTTGATGCATTTTTTAATGCCTTAGGGTTAATCTATGATGATCAAAAATAGCAACAAGAAGAGGAGAAAAACTCCCCCAAATATTGTGTGCTGAAGTGAGTAGTGTCCGGGTAACCCGCCTAATCTAATAGTAAGGGCATGGTAATAGGTTGCTGGCTGGACACCATGCACATACAAGTGTGAACAGCGCCCTATGCGCGCCACTAGTGTGCAATTTACCTTGCACCTGTGAAGTGTCCATCATGTTGAGAGGTTTGTCTGTATCCTGTTTGTGCATTAGATGTGTTGGCCTGGGCTAACTGGACTGGTTGCCCTTTTTTGCTGTGAGTTAATCTATGATGAACATAAACATAAGAAACAAGAGACACACTCATTAATGCATGGAAACATTTCTTCTTTATTGTATCATGTAGCACCCCACGGGGCCTAAGGGGTTTACTCGTCACCGGGCTAGTGGTTTTGTGGGGTTGCTGTCCCGGCTCCGTGGCCCCATCGGCTACAGTAAATGACAAACAAACAGGTGCAAAGTGTAGAGGTGGATGAAGGAGGGCGAAGGGTCCCTTGGAAGCGTGTCACCAGTTGCAACGGTGACTGGGGTCTCGGCGTCCTCCGCCGCCGACCCTTTTTGCGACTTTTCCTCTTCCAGGGGCGATGTTGTATGGGAATGGGGATGCTTTGCAGCGCCACTTGTGGTGTGCGGCCATGGATTAGCCGCCGCTGCGAGATGTTGCTTTCCTCCGGGGCTGATGTTAATGCAGCTCAGATAGTTCAGCTCCCCACAGATGAAGTGAGCCTCAGGAAGGATGAGCACGGTGGGAATGCCTGATGGCGCCGAAGTGCAGGGTGGCCGCGCCGGCAATGACAAGGACGACACAGGGAGCAGCGGTTCAATGTTCCGTTTACTCACGGTCCTTAAGGTGCCCCAGAGTTGCCGCTCTCCGCCGCCATGAATGGACTCCAGCCATCCCGGGTGAATCAGAGGCAATCACCGGTGTCTGTGGAAATGTGTGAGACCTTCCTCCTTGCCCTGACACATGGTTCCTCATAGCCTGAAGCAATTTGGGAACTCCGCTGTCGGTGTTAAGTGTCCCGCCCCGTATGCAGGTGACGCAGGTCCTCGCCATGGGGTCCGACCATAGCCCTGACCCTGGATCCTATATGTCCCTGTGCTTCAGCAAAGTGGGTAGTGGACGATGGGACATGAAATCCCCTGCAGATTTGTTGGAGTCTGTGAAGGTGTCCCCAACCGAGGGTCTTGCAACCCTGACTTGCGCTGGCACTGTGGGAACGGTTAGGCTCGACCTCAGCAACCATCTCCTTTTTTCGCAACTAGATGTTCTGTTTAAGTGGCAGAAACCAGTGATTAACCTCTTCTCACCCAGGAGAGAATTACAACTTAAACCAGATGCAATTCCCTGTGGCGACTGAGCCTCAGGGGCGCCACAATCATATCACAAGTTTCAATGTGGGTGTGCAGGGAGTTGCAGGCATGGACTTTATGATGGCCATTTCGTGCTCTGTAGTGCTTCAATGAATCCTTTCTGAGAAAAACTGTTTTATGTCCAGTTCTTATGTAACCAGATCTCTAGAAGCCATTCATTGTGGTTGTGGATGCTTCTGAAATTGGGGTAGAGACTGTATTGTCTCAAGGTCACAAAACATGGACCAACGTGCAGCCATGTGCCTTCTAGGAAATATTCATCTGATGAGAGAAATTATGATGTTGGGAATCATGAATTGCTTGCTGCCAAACTAGCTTTTGAAAAATGGAGATATTTTTTAGAGGGAGCTATTCATCAAACCATGGTGGTGGATCATAAAAATGTAATTAGTATTGAATCTGCCAAGGAGTTGACCCCAGGGTAGGCCAGATGGTCCTCATTTTTCTCTAGATTAAATTTTTGCATCATGTTTACGCCGGGTGCTAAGAAAGTGAGGGCTGAAGCTTTGTTATGCAGCCTTGATTCTGTTTCTTCTCCACCTCCATACTCCATTCTTCCTCTGGTTATTATGGTCTCTAAGGTATCCTCAGGGTTGGAAGTAAAGATCCATGAAGCCCAGTCGTTAGCTCTTTCCACTACTCCAGGGTCCAAATTGTTTATTCCTGTGTACCCAAGATTACGTCTGTTGCAGGAATTTCATGATTCCATTTTGAGTTGTTCCTGGTCTAGTCCTGTGTGGTGTGGGAGGGCTTGTTCTTTGGAGCCTAGTTCTGGGTGATTACTTTGTTTTATCTGGGAGCTATTTCACCCAGAATGCTGCCAGTGGTAGTTCCTGTTTAGCAGTGTACGTCTCTGGTTTCCTTAAGTGACTGACCTGTTCTTGTACCACTACATAGATCTTCGTACCCCATCTCATCTCCTCTCCAACTCTGAAGACTCCCTGCCTCCCTGACCTTCGGCTTCTTCCCTGACCCCAGCTCCGCTCTTTCCCGTGTACCCTACGTGTCCTCTTGGCTACCTGATATCGGCTTGTACACTGACCCCAGCTCCACTCTCTTCGTGGTACTTCATGCGACTTCCTGGTTAACAGACCCTCGGCTCGCATATGGACTTTGGCTTCTCTCTCTCTCTCTCTCTTTTACTAACGTGATCTCCTGGCACCTGACCCCTGGCTTGTTCAACTATACTGCAGATCTCCTCCACTAGTGTATCTAGCGACTCCTACTGGTTTAGCGTCTCATTACAGCTGGGTGTTTGGCATTACAGCTTCCATTTATAATACAATATAATGTTAGTACAGAGAATCTCAAAAAGATGATCACAATTACTGGAATATGTCATTGTCACGATGACTATGGGAATAGCAGGAAACCCGGGCTCCTAAGATGGCTCTCAGGCTAGGGGGCCGTATGCTATCCCTTCTCTCATGGATACCCCTAAAGGTGGAGATGCCCGAGTCTTCTTACTGACCCTGCTCCTGAGCAGTCCTTATCTGATACCCCCTCCCCAGTGGGGACTGGGACAGGAGTGAGAATAGACCCACAAAAATAGACAGACAGGTGAAAACAAAACTCTGTCACACAGCACGCACTCACAGAGGTATAACACAATAAAAGATAAGGAGGAAAACAAGAGCAGAGAGGAAACAACAAGACGACGGGTAAACTCCACAACTACTCGAGACAAAAAGCAACACTTTCCAGATATAACACCAAAATACACAGACCAACACCGTATAACGTAAGGCTGTCATGGATAGAAGATTTCATCCAGCTTAAATATGAGAGCAGATGTGATAGGCTTCCTCACAATATGTGATCAATGGAGCCTAACAAGCAGGCGAGCAGAAATTTACTTTTGCTAGCCTGACTATGACTGAGCACACAGCAGGTTGACGCTCGAATCAGCCTGTGCTTATCAGAGACACCAGAGAAACCAAGGGGTGGAGTGTCAGAATCTGCAATGTGAACAAAGCCTGACGCCACCATAACAGTCAGTGAAGTACCTGCAAAACTCCGTATGACATTTACACAATGACAAAATAATAGGGAAGGGTTTACCAACTAAACCTAGATTCACCTATAAAAGGGCATATCATATTGGCATCTTAGTAGCTCAAAAAATAGAAAATATTAATATGAAATATACACTATTACATTTGAAAGTAACTGTTTGTTTTTTCCTCGTAAAGAATATAAACCAAGTTGAGTTTTCAAAATTAATTAAAAGTATATTAGAAATTAGTAATAGCCAAGGGAACGTAAGTTTCAAAATGAATTAATGTATAACATGCAGCATGAGAGGGGTTTTATACTGTATTGTGTTCTCATGTAAAAGAAATATGAGGGACGAACTAAACACCCACTATTTAAAAGTTTTAGTGAGCATATTAACAATATTACCAAAAAATCTAAAGGACACCCACTATTAGGCTGGGGCCACACAGGGATTACTGCGATCCCCTCGCATGACACTTGGCTCACTCTGGCAGTACAGCAGAGCCAAGTGTCATGCTAGTGTCTCTGCGACTGAGGTCCGATCGTGTGAGCGAACCTCAGCTGCGGGGGGTGGGCCGCCACTGAGGAGGGGCAGGCCTGCGCTGCGGAGGGGAGGGAGGGATTTATCCCCCTCTCTCCTCCGTAGCTGGCTATTGCCATTCTCGCTCTGCACTCGCAGAACACCGGTCTACCGCAAGTGAAGTGCGATATTTCTCTCGCCCGATACACTTGAATGGGTGCGAGAGATAGAGTCTCGCATTACAATCGCAGCATGCTGCGTTTATTATCTCAGTCCGATTAGGGCTGAGAAAATAATCGCTCAGGTGCACTGAAACACAGGCTAATATTGGTCCTAGTGGAATGCGATGTTTTACCGCACTCCACTCGCACTATTTTTCTCGCCGTGTGTCTTAGGCCTTAAGGCATTATTATTTAACTGAACACAGAGGATCTATTATGGGTTTTTCTTTTTGAAATATACAAAACAGTAAAAACCCAGCGGAGAGGGGGTAAGTATATAACACAACTGCCCCATATTGAGAGCAGGTGAATCTGTTATTCAAATATACTGACATCAAACAACTAAATAGAACTACCGTATATGCCGGCGTATAAGACGACTGGGCGTATAAGACGACCCCCAACTTCTGCCCTAAAAATATAGAATTTGGGATATACTCACTGTATAAGACTACCCCGCTCCCAAATGAAAAAAAGTCTGCTTTGATTGCAACATGTTAATTTTAATTCCGCGAGAGCCGTACAATATGTTTTTAAAGGGCCATTGACAGATCAATCGCTCCAATGTTCACTTAGTACAGCAAGGAATGCTCCTCCCTGCTGTATAAAGCCACAACTGGACTGAAACAATGGTACTACACTCTGCTACAAACAGACACACACAACTCTGCTACAAACAGACAAACACACACAACTCTGCTACAAACAGACAAACACACAACTCTGCTACATACAAACACATACAACTCTGCTACATACAGACAAACACACACAACTCCGCTACATACAAACACACACAACTCTGCTACATACAGACAAACACATACAACTCTGCTACATACAGACAAACACATACAACTCTGCTACATACAGACAAACACATACAACTCTGCTACATACAGACAAACACATACAACTCTGCTACATACAGACAAATACACACAACTCTGCTGCTCTGTGGGGCCTGCACCCGCGGCTCGGCGGGTACAGCACCCGCGGCATCGGCGGGGGGGGGGATTGGCAGGGCATACATCTGGGGGGTTAGAAGCAGCTCACCGGGGCCCATAATGGGCACAAGTCCCCCTGTGTTAGATATCTCCCCCATAGTGCTGCCCATGGCCCCTATATAGATCGCACAAGTCCCCCTGTGTCAGATATCGCCCCCATAGTGCTGCCCATGGCCCCTATATAGATCGCACAAGTCCCCCTGTGTCAGATATCGCCCCCATAGTGCTGCCCATGGCCCCTATATAGATCGCACAAGTCCCCCTGTGTCAGATATCGCCCCCATAGTGCTGCCCATGGCCCCTATAGATCGCACAAGTCCCCCTGTGTCAGATATGGCCCCTAGGCTGCTGCCCAAAGTAAAATAAAACCCTCTTTCCTTATCTCCTGTCTGGCTCCGTGCTTCTGTTCCTCCACTTCCTGGTTGTCAGTGCGGTCATGTGATCGGCACAGCAGGCTGAGCTCTCTGCCTGATCACAGTGGAAGCAGGGACACGGGGAGAAACGCTGGAGGGGGTAAGTAAAGATTTTTTATTTTAGAATGAGCAGCAGCCTGGGGGCCAAATCTAACACAGGGGTGGGCATGTGCGATCACACTGGGACGCAGGCTCATATAATATGCACCGCTCCCCAGCCCCTCACTGCGTGCGATTTCAGCACCATTGGAGATGGACAGCGGCTGTGCATATTATATGAGCGGGTGCAGGAGATCAAAGGATGCAGGCCGCAGCGTTCCCCTGTGCTCCAGAGCTGCTGCCCCCACCTCCCCTGGACGCTGCAGTGTACATACACCCCCCCCCCGTATATCCGGCGTATAAGACGACCCCCCACTGTAGCCATTATTTTAAGGGGGTAAAAAGTCGTCTTATACGCCAGTATATACGGTATTTGCTTTCCAATAGAATGAGCTGACTAGGGGAATAGACTCTCCTTACCTATATGAATAAGCCTGCTTCATGGAATCCCTGCTGAAGGAAAACTTATTTTCCGTAACTCATTGTGTCTTTATTCAGTCCATTCACTTTTCCTTCATTGTGATGTCACACCAAACAGGACTTGGGAGGGAAGTTTGATTCAAGGATCCATGTCTAATGTGTGCCTCCGGCCAGAACGCTTTAAGCTTCATATCATCTTATTAACTACATGCTAAATGGGAGTAATATCCATCTGAACGTTGGACCAACAGTCATGGTCAAAAGTATTGGCACCCTTAAAATTGTTCCAGAAAATGAAGTATTTCTTCCAGAAAATTATTGCAATTACAGATGTTCATACGCATGTTTATTTCCTTTGTGTGTACTAGAACAACATTAAAAAACTTAAGGAAAAAAATGCAAATTGGACATAATTTCACACAAAACCCCAAAATAGGCCTGACAAAATTGTTGGCACCTTTCAAAAATTGTGGCTAAACACCTTTGTTTCAAGCATGTGATGCTCGTTCAAACTCACCTGTAGCATGTAGCAGGTGTGGGCAATATGAAAATCTCATCCGAAACCAGATAAAACGGGAGAAGTTGAGTCAATCTTTGCACTGTGTATCTCAGTGAGCTTCACCAAGCATAGAGAACAGAAAGAGGAGAAGGGAACAATCTGAGGACTTGAGAACCAAAATTGTTTAAAAATATCAACAATGTCAAGGTTACAAGTCCATCTCCAGAGAGCTTGATATTTCTTTGTCCACGGTGTGCAACACAAAAGTTTACAACCAATCTCTCTCTCTCTCTCTCTCTCTCGCTCTCTCTCTCTCTCCATCCGACCCAGATTATGACCAATCCGCTCAACTCTATTCACTAAAAGAAGTTAGTATATGTAAAAGCCCTAGTGGTCAGTGTGATTTAACATGCACCGGCGAGGAGCGCACCAATCCATGTTCCCATCTGCGCTCGCAAGACGTCATCATAGGGCGCTGATGGGTTTTCATGACAGCCAAGGGTTAGATGACCCCTGTGTCTGTCATGACACTCTCCTCGCAGGCAAGCATTCATAGAAGATCATCATTTTTGCTGTTCAGAGGAATGCTGAAGCACTGCGCTGTATAGCAGAAGCGATCAGATAATTGCAGCTTCAAGTCTCCCAAGAAGACTAGTAAATACAATAAAACGTTGTTTGTTAGGTTTTTGGGGTTTTTTTAATACATTTTTAAAAATATGAAAAATTTTAATTTATAATTGCCTGAAGAAGGAGCCTGTGTGCTCTGAAAGCTTGCTAATATGATTTTTCTGGTTAGCCTATAAAGGTATCACTCCTAAAATACTTTTGTCATTCTTGGGACATAGTATTTCAATTAAAAAAAAAATTTTAAAAAACGCCACAAAAGTTCAAATCACGTCCATTTTAACTCACTGAAGATAAAACAATTTAAAAAAATACACATATTTGGTATCGCTGGGTTGAGAAATGTCCCATCTATCAAAATCTGAAATAAACTGATCGGCAAACGGCATAACAAAAAAAATGTCAATACTCAAACATTACATTTTTTGGGCCCCTGCAACATTGAAATAAAATACAATAGGAGGCAATCCAAACATGTTATCTACCCAAAAATGGTATGAGTAAAAACATAAGATCAGGCTTCAAAAAATAAGCCATCACTTAGGCCCAGATCCTGAAAAATAAACACATTACGGTTTTCTGAAAATGGCACCAAAAGCAAATTTATCTATTTTTTTACAAATTTATTTTTTTTCCCATTAATTAATTAAATAAAAAAAAAACTATAGATGTTTGATCGTCTGTGTGCTGTCCGTTTCTGGTCTGTGCCGGGGGTTACAGCCCGCAGTCGCTGCTATACCTGTGCTGGTTATGAAAAAAGGAGGAGCCCATGTCATTTTTTTCCTTTATTTATTAATTCTGCTAAATAGGTGTACAAGCTATCTCTCTCTTTCTCTCTCTCTCTATGTATATATATCTATCTATCCATCCATCTCAGGGGTCTCAAACTCAGCTGGAGGAATGGGCCGCACACAGAAAAAAAAATTGAGGGGGGCTGCATTCTTTGCAGGACAAAGTGACATTTTTAATGATTGCATTTTTTTTTCTATACACCTTTGGATCACTACGAGTATTTTGAACATTTTTTGCCAAACCTGCACCTCTTTATGTAGTTAAGTTTATATATATATATATATATATATATATATATATATATATATATATACAGTTAGGTCCAGAAATATTTGGACAGTGACACAATTTTCGCGAGTTGGGCTCTGCATGCCACCACATTGGATTTGAAATGAAATCTCTACAACAGAATTCAAGTGCAGATTGTAACGTTTAATTTGAAGGTTTGAACAAAAATATCTGATAGAAATTGTAGGAATTGTACACATTTCTTTACAAACACTCCACATTTTAGGAGGTCAAAAGTAATTGGACAAATAAACCAAACCCAAACAAAATATTTTTATTTTCAATATTTTGTTGCGAATCCTTTGGAGGCAATCACTGCCTTAAGTCTGGAACCCATGGACATCACCAAACGCTGGGTTTCCTCCTTCTTAATGCTTTGCCAGGCCTTTACAGCCGCAGCCTTCAGGTCTTGCTTGTTTCTGGGTCTTTCCGTCTTAAGTCTGGATTTGAGCAAGTGAAATGCATACTCAATTGGGTTAAGATCTGGTGATTGACTTGGCCATTGCAGAATGTTCCACTTTTTTGCACTCATGAACTCCTGGGTAGCTTTGGCTGTATGCTTGGGGTCATTGTCCATCTGTACTATGAAGCGCCGTCCGATCAACTTTGCGGCATTTGGCTGAATCTGGGCTGAAAGTATATCCCGGTACACTTCAGAATTCATCCGGCTACTCTTGTCTGCTGTTATGTCATCAATAAACACAAGTGACCCAGTGCCAATGAAAGCCATGCATGCCCATGCCATCACGTTGCCTCCACCATGTTTTACAGAGGATGTGGTGTGCCTTGGATCATGTGCCGTTCCCTTTCTTCTCCAAACTTTTTTCTTCCCATCATTCTGGTACAGGTTGATCTTTGTCTCATCTGTCCATAGAATACTTTTCCAGAACTGAGCTGGCTTCATGAGGTGTTTTTCAGCAAATTTAACTCTGGCCTGTCTATTTTTGGAATTGATGAATGGTTTGCATCTAGATGTGAACCCTTTGTATTTACTTTCATGGAGTCTTCTCTTTACTGTTGACTTAGAGACAGATACACCTACTTCACTGAGAGTGTTCTGGACTTCAGTTGATGTTGTGAACGGGTTCTTCTTCACCAAAGAAAGTATGCGGCGATCATCCACCACTGTTGTCATCCGTGGACGCCCAGGCCTTTTTGAGTTCCCAAGCTCACCAGTCAATTCCTTTTTTCTCAGAATGTACCCGACTGTTGATTTTGCTACTCCAAGCATGTCTGCTATCTCTCTGATGGATTTTTTCTTTTTTTTCAGCCTCAGGATGTTCTGTTTCACCTCAATTGAGAGTTCCTTAGACCGCATGTTGTCTGGTCACAGCAACAGCTTCCAAATGCAAAACCACACACCTGTAATCAACCCCAGACCTTTTAACTACTTCATTGATTGCAGGTTAACGAGGGAGACGCCTTCAGAGTTAATTGCAGCCCTTAGAGTCCCTTGTCCAATTACTTTTGGTCCCTTGAAAAAGAGGAGGCTATGCATTACAGAGCTATGATTCCTAAACCCTTTCTCCGATTTGGACGTGAAAACTCTCATATTGCAGCTGGGAGTGTGCACTTTCAGCCCATATTATATATATAATTGTATTTCTGAACATGTTTTTGTAAACAGCTAAAATAACAAAACTTGTGTTACTGTCCAAATATTTCTGGACCTAACTGTATATATATATATATATATATATATATATATATATATATATATATATATACAGCATGTATTATTTTTAATGACATAAAAAGGTCATGTTTTATTTTATGAGTATTCTGCCCATCTTTGTAATATTCTGTCCATCCTTGTAGTATTCTGCCCATCCTTGTCATATTCTGCCCATCCTTGTAGTATTTTTCCCATCCTTGTCATATTTTGCCCATCCTTGTCATATTCTGCCCATCCTTGTCATATTCTGCCCACCCTTGTAATATTCTGCCCATCCTTGTAGTATTCTGCCCGTCCTTGTAGTATTCTGTCCATCCTTGTAGTATTCTGCCCATCCTTGTAGTATTCTTCCCATCCTTGTCATATTCTGCCCATCCTTGTAGTATTCTTCCCATCCTTGTCATATTCTGCCCATCCTTGTAGTATTCTTCCCATCCTTGTCATATTCTGCCCATCCTTGTAGTATTATTCCCATCCTTGTAGTATTCTTCCCATCCTTGTCATATTCTGCCCATCCTTGTCATATTCTGCCCACCCTTCTAGTATTCTGCCAATCCTTGTAGTATACTGCCCATCCTTGTACTATTCTGCCCATCCTTGCAGTATTCTGCCCATCCTTGTAATATTCTGCTCATCCTTGTAGTATTGTGTCAATCATTGTAGTATTTTCCCCATCCTTGTAGTATACTGCCCATTCTTGTAGTATTCTGCCCATCCTTGTAATATTCTGCTCATCCTTGTAGTGTTCTGCCCATCTTTGTAGTATTCTGCCCATCCTTGTAATATTCTGCCCATCCTTGTAGTATTGTGTCCATCATTGTAGTATTTTCCCCATCCTTGTAGTATACTGCCCATCCTTGTAGTATTGTGTCCATCATTGTAGTATTTTTCCCATCCTTGTAGTATTCTGCCAATCCTGGTGCCCTCATCCTTGTCCCCTATTATGCCACTCTTCACAAACGCAAAAAAAAATAAATAAAATCTTCTCACCTTTTCTCTTTTCCCTCAGGGCTGCGTGCTGATCAGTGTTTGCAGCATTTTGGAGGCAGCATGTTTCAGCTGCGTCCAGAGTGCTGGGTTGTACAGTACAAGCAGAGTGGATGGGATTTCTAGAAATCCCATCCACTGTGCGTGTGCGGCCTGCAGCAAATACTGACCTGCGGGGCGGCTTTCAGGGTCGCAAGTGTCCTCCGTACTGAGAATACAGCGAGGAGACCGCAGCGGCCCGAACCCTGATAGTGGGTATAAGCAGCTGCGGTCTCCTGTATTCTCCTGCGGAGGAGACTCGCAGCCCCGCAGTCAGGACCCGCCGTGTCCAGGACACGGTGGGTTCTGATCGTGGGCACATACCTGCTGTTTGCGGCTGACGAGTTTATAGTATAGTTGAATCATTTGCGGTGCCGCGCACAGGATCTCTGAGCACTGTACTAATGGCTGCCGCCGGCCATTCAGCTGCAAGGAGGTGACATCATACAGCGACATCACCTCCTTGCATCCGATTTGCCGCGTCATCCATTCGTGTAGTGCAGACAGCTCCTCTGCGCGGCACCGCAAATGATTCAACTATACTATAAAATCCTGCCTGCAGAGATCGGACCGGCAAACCCGACATAGAGCTGCGATCGTCACGGGGACTGCGGGCTGTCACCTGTTTCAGATCTATCTCCTTCCCTGCCCGTCCATGTAACTATATATCTGACTGTCTAGCTCTCTCATTATATATATATATGAGAGAGATAGACAGACAGATACAGTGCCTACAAGTAGTCTTCAACCCCCTGCAGATTTAGCAGGTTTGATAAGATGCAAATAAGTTAGAGCCTGCAAACTTCAAACAAGAGCAGGATTTATTAACAGATGCATAAATCTTACAAACCAACAAGTTATGTTGCTCAGTTAAATTTTAATAAATTTTCCACAGAAAAGTGTGGGTCAATTATTATTCAACCCCTAGGTTTAATATTTTGTGGAATAACCCTTGTTTGCAATTACAGCTAATAATCGTCTTTTATAAGACCTGATCAGGCCGGCACAGGTCTCTGGAGTTATCTTGGCCCACTCCTCCATGCAGATCTTCTCCAAGTTATCTAGGTTCTTTGGGTGTCTCATGTGGACTTTAATCTTGAGCTCCTTCCACAAGTTTTCAATTGGGTTAAGGTCAGGAGACTGACTAGGCCACTGCAACACCTTGATTTTTTCCCTCTTGAACCAGGCCTTGATTTTCTTGGCTGTGTGCTTTGGGTCGTTGTCTTGTTGGAAGATGAAATGACGACCCATCTTAAGATCCTTGATGGAGGAGCGGAGGTTCTTGGTCAAAATCTCCAGGTAGGCCGTGCTATCCATCTTCCCATGGATGCGGACCAGATGGCCAGGCCCCTTGGCTGAGAAACAGCCCCACAGCATGATGCTGCCACCACCATGCTTGACTGTAGGGATGGTATTCTTGGGGTCGTATGCAGTGCCATCCAGTCTCCTAACGTCACGTGTGTGGTTGGCACCAAAGATCTCCATCTTGGTCTCATCAGACCAGAGAACCTTGAACCAGTCTGTCTCAGAGTCCTCCAAGTGATCATAAGCAAACTGTAGATGAGCCTTGACATGACGCTTTGAAAGTAAAGGTACCTTACGGGCTCGTCTGGAACGGAGACCATTGCGGTGGACTACGTTACTTATGGTATTGACTGAAACCAATGTCCCCACTGCCATGAGATCTTCCCGGAGCTCCTTCCTTGTTGTCCTTGGGTTAGCCTTGACTCTTCGGACAAGCCTGGCCTCGGCACGGGAGGAAACTTTCAAAAGGCTGTCCAGGCCGTGGAAGGCTAACAGTAGTTCCATAAGCCTTCCACTTCCGGATGATGCTCCCAACAGTGGAGACAGGTAGGCCCAACTCCTTGGAAAGGGTTTTGTACCCCTTGCCAGCCTTGTGACCCTCCACGATCTTGTCTCTGATGGCCTTGGAATGCTCCTTTGTCTTTCCCATGTTGACCATGTATGAGTGCTCTTCACAAGTTTGGGGAGGGTCTTAATTAGTCAGAAAAGGCTGGAAAAAGAGATAATTAATCCAAACATGTGAAGCTCATTGTTCTTTGTGCCTGAAATACTTCTTAATACTTTAGGGGAACCAAACAGAATTCTGGTGGTTTGAGGGGTTGAATAATAAATGACCCTCTGAATAAACTTTTCACAATTTAAAAAAAAAAAAAAAAGAAATAACATTCTTTTTTGCTGCAGTGCATTTCACACTTCCAGGCTGATCTACAGTCCAAATGTCACAATGCCAAGTTAATTCCGTATGTGTAAACCTGCTAAATCTGCAGGGGGTTGAATACTACTTGTAGGCACTGTATATATATATATATATATATATATATATATATATATATATATATACAGTGTGTGTGTATATATATATATATATATATATATATATATATATATATATTTATATATATTTATATACACACACACACACACAGTACAGACCAAAAGTTTGGACACACCTTCTCATCTCTAGAACAACTATTAAGAGGAGACTTTGTGGAGCAGGCCTTCATAGTAAAATAGCTGCTAGGAAACCACTGCTAAGGACAGGAAACAAGCAGAAGAGACTTGCTTGGGCTAAAGAACACAAGGAATGGACATTAGACCAGTGGAAATCTGTGCTTTGGTCTGATGAGTCCAAATTTGAGATCTTTGGATCCAACCACCGTGTCTTTGTAGAAAAGGTGAACGGATGGACTCTACATGCCTGGTTCCCACCATGAAGCATGGAGAAGGAGGTGTGACGGTGTGGGGGTGCTTTGCTGGTGACACTGTTGGGGATTTATTCAAAATTGAAGGCATACAGAACCAGCATGCCTACCACAGCATCTTGCAGAAGCGTCCTATTCCATCCGGTTTGCGTTTAGTTGGACCATCATTTATTTTTCAACAGGACAATGACCCTTGTCACGGCCAGGTGGACGGGCAGACCCAGGAGGTGGATCCACTGGGCCGAACTCCTAGATGGTAGTAGAGAGTCCGGTAGCTGGAACACTATAAACAGCCGAACAGTCCGTGCACACGAGTATAGCGGAGAAGTCCCTGGGACCACGGAGTCACGGGTGGTAGTCCGGGTGACGCAGCTCAGGTTCGGAAGCCGAGATGATGTCAGGCGGGGTCCGGAACCTTTGGAGCGAGATGACGGGTCACCGCAGGGATCCGAGATGGTGCGGACTGTCAGGATGGCAGATGGACAGCGTTCGGGGTTCAGGATACGGCAGGACTGGATGGCGAGGCAGGCACGGCTCTACAAGAGAGATAGGTGAGTATATACACATATACACCAGGAGACCTGACTCCTAGCTCAGGAAACACGAAGATCAGGCCCCGCCCCCTTGGACAATAACCCCCTTTATACCCTGTACCTGTTTAGCCTCATTTCCTGTTAATGGACGCTGGCCCTTTAAGAAAGGGTCAGTGACCGCGCGCGCGCCCTAATGCGCATGCGCGCCGCCCGGGTGCCAGAAGCCAGGGAAGGAAGCTGAGAGGAGGACGCAGGGGAGCCGGCCAGGGCCTGGGAAGCCGTCGGGCGCCGGGATCGGGGACCAGGGGGCCTGGAAAGGACGGGCACCGGAGGCTGGAGAGCGGGGAGCGTGGCAGGTGAGCCGGGGAGCGGGGGTGAGGACCCGGGGAGCGGAACCGAGGACCCGGGGAGCGTGACAGTACCCCCCCCCCACGCCCCCCTCCCCGCAACCGGGACATGAAGGCACGGATCAGAGGAGTGCCCACGTTCTCCCTGGGCTCCCAGGACCTATCCTCAGGACCATACCCTTCCCAGTCCACCAGGAAGAACTGTCGACCTTGTACGGTCTTCATGGCCACGATATCCCTTACCGCATAGATGTCGTCATCGGCAATAGGTGGAGGAGCCGGACTGGCAGCAGCGGAGAAGGGACCAAGGACAACCGGCTTGAGCAGGGAGACGTGGAATGAGTTGGGTATCCTCATCGTGGCCGGGAGCTGTAGCTTGTAGGAGACCTCATTGATCTTGTTGAGGACTTTAAACGGCCCAATGTAGCGAGGACCCAGCTTGTATGATGGTATCTTCAGGCGGACGTACTGGGAAGCAAGCCAGACGAGATCTCCAGGAGAGAAACACGGAGGGTCCAGACGTTTCTTGTCTGCGTGTCTTTTCATCCGCAGGGAAGCACGCCCAAGGGACGCTTTGACAGAGTCCCAAATGGTTGCAAAGTCACGGGCTACTGTATCTGCAGCAGGGACATCCGAAGAAGGGGATACAGGCAATGGGATGGAAGGCTGAAGTCCGTAAACGACATGGAAGGGAGAGCTGGAGGACGACTCACTGATGTGGTGGTTATGGGAGAATTCAGCCCAAGGAAGAAGAGCGGACCAGTCGTCGTGATGGGCGTTAACATAGTGACGTAAGAAAGAGGTCAAGATTTGATTGACCCTCTCTACCTGGCCATTAGACTGAGGATGGTATGCAGATGAAAAGTCCAGAGTCACTCCCAGATGTTTACAGAGAGCCCTCCAGAAGCGGGAGGTGAACTGAGTTCCTCTGTCGGATACGATGTGTAATGGAAAGCCATGCAAGCGGAAGATGTGTTGTATATAGGCGTCCGCGAGTTCCTGAGCAGAGGGCAGTCCAGCCATAGGGACGAAATGAGCCATTTTAGAGAACCGGTCCACCACGACCCATATGACTGTGTGTCCGGAGGACAATGGCAAGTCCGTAATAAAGTCCATTGCTATGTGTTGCCACGGAACTGAGGGTATCGGCAGAGGCAGAAGACGGCCATATGGGAGGTGTTTGGGCGTCTTGTTCCTGGCACAAGAGGAACAGGCGGATACAAAAGCAGCGACGTCCGTGCGAAGGGATGGCCACCAATAATGACGTACAATCGCACCCCATGTCTTTTTCTGACCAGCATGACCGGCTGTTTTCGAGGCATGAGCCCAGTGTAACACTTTTTCCCTGTCTACCTCGGAGACATAGGTCTTCCCGGGCGGTATCTGGGCCAGGGTGACAGGGGCCACCGGAATGATTTTACTAGGACAAATGATGGGTTGGGTAGTCTCTTCCTCCTGCTCCATGGGCATGAAAGACCTGGACAAGGCATCAGCGCGTACATTCTTGTCCGCGGGTCGGAAGTGAAGCTGGAAATCAAACCTGGCAAAGAATAGGGACCACCTGACTTGCCGTGGGTTCAGACGCTGAGCGGACCGTAGGTATTCCAAGTTCTTGTGGTCCGTGTAAATGATCACGGGGTACACTGCACCTTCCAGGAGGTAGCGCCATTCCTCCAAAGCCAGTTTGACTGCCAAGAGCTCTCGGTCACCGATGGTGTAGTTGCGTTCAGGCGCTGAGAAGCCCTTGGAGAAGAATCCGCAAGTCACCATCTTCCCGGAGGAGGACTTTTGCATGAGCACTGCTCCGGCTCCTGAGGAGGAGGCATCCACCTCCAAGGTGAACTGGCGGTTTAACTCCGGACGGTGGAGTACAGGAGAGGAAGCAAAAGCCCGCTTCAGAGAGCCAAACGCGGCGTCAGCCGCAGGTGACCAGTCCTTTGGATTAGCCTCCTTCTTAGTCAAAGCGGAGAGAGAAGCAGTCAAGGCAGAGAAGTGAGGGATAAACTGGCGGTAGTAGTTGGCGAATCCCAGGAAGCGTTGGATTGCCTTCAGTCCAGAAGGAGGAGGCCAGTTGAGAATGGCGGAGACCTTCTTGGGATCCATCTGCAGTCCAGTATCAGAGATGATGTACCCCAGAAAGGGGAGAGAAGACTGCTCAAAGACACACTTCTCATACTTTGCGTACAGACGATTCTCTCTCAGTCTTTGTAGAACAAGCTGTACGTTTTCTCTGTGGGTTTGGAGGTCCGGAGAGAAGACAAGGATGTCATCTAGATACACTACCACACAGATGTAGAGAAGGTCCCGGAACACGTCGTTCACCAGTTCTTGAAAGACGGCAGGAGCGTTACACAGGCCGAAGGGCATCACGCAGTATTCATAATGTCCATCGCGCGTATTGAACGCGGTTTTCCATTCGTCACCAGAGCGGATGCGTACCAGATTGTAAGCACCCCGAAGATCCAGCTTGGTGAACACACGAGCTCCTCTAAGCCGGTCAAACAATTCGGGAATGAGCGGCAGAGGGTACTTGTTTTTTACGGTGATTTGATTCAGACCCCGGTAGTCTATGCATGGGCGTAAGTCGCCCTCTTTCTTCTTGACAAAGAAGAAACCTGCTCCAGCAGGAGAGGAGGATCTCCGAATGAACCCCCTTGCCAGGCTCTCTGAGATGTAAGCAGACATGGCCCTTGTTTCGGCTGGAGATAAAGGATATATGCGTCCTCGTGGTGGTGTTGTTCCTGGGAGCAGGTCGATGGCACAATCGTATGGACGATGTGGCGGCAGTACCTCGGATTCCTTTTTATCAAAGACATCTGCAAAGGACCAATAGGCCGAGGGCAGCCCCGGTAGGTTCTCTGGAACCGGAGGTCGTCGGATGGGTTGTATGGACTTTAGGCACCTCTCATGACACGAAGAGCCCCATCGGGTGATTTCGCCAGTGCCCCAGCTAACTGATGGTTCGTGTGTCCGCAACCATGGCAGTCCCAGCAGGATCTGGTGGGACATGTGTGGGAGAACGTAGAAAGCGATGTTCTCGGTGTGAAGGGCACCGATACGCAGTTCGACCGGCCTGGTGATCCAGGAGATGGTGTCAGAGAGGGGTCTCCCATCCACCGAGGCAATCACTAGGGGCTTGTCGAGTGGAATAACAGGCACCCGGTACTTGTCCACCGTGGCCTGCTGGATGAAATTGCCTGCTGCCCCGGAATCGAGGTAGGCATCAGCCGTGAACCGCGTCTCTCCCGTTGTCACTTGCACTGTCCATGTAACCGGGTCAGAGAGAGTCCCAGCACCTAGGGTGGCCTCTCCTACCAACCCTAGGCTTTGGAGTTTCCCGGCCTCTCTGGACAGGAGCGTAGCAGGTGTGTGCCCTCACCGCAGTAAAAGCAGAGACCCTTGGCGAGCCGCTCTGCTCGACGTTGTTCAGACTGACGCACTCGGTCGATCTGCATGGGCTCATGGACGGGAGCCCCAGCTGTCGATGACTGAAGTACGGAGGGTTTCTGCGGAGGAGAGGAATGCCGTACTGGACGTCTCTCACGGGACACTTCCTTGGATCGCTCCTGAAAGCGAATGTCCACTCGAGTCGCTAGGGCAATCAGGGCATCCAGGGTGGTCGGTACGTCACGACCCGCCAGCTCGTCTTTAATTCGCCCTGAGAGTCCTTCCCAGAAGGCGGCGGTTAGAGCCTCGTTGTTCCACCCGAGTTCTGAGGCCAGGGTGCGAAACCGGATCGCGTATTGACCCACCGTCAGAGTCCCCTGACGTAACCGGAGAAGAGACGAAGCAGACGCGGAGGCGCGTCCGGGCTCATCAAAAGTACCACGGAATGCCTGCAGGAAATCCTGGATGTTCGTGGTCACAGGATCCCCCTTCTCCCACAAGGGGTTCATCCACGCCAGTGCCTCACCCTCTAGATGGGACATGATGAAGGCGACCTTGGCTTGGTCGGAGGCAAACAAATGCGGCAGCTGCGTGAAATGGAGGGAGCATTGGTTTAAGAATCCCCTGCAGGTCTTGGGGTCTCCGGCGTACCGGGGTGGTGAAGCCAACCGAAGTCTGGTGGTATCTGAAGAAGTCGCCACAGGAGCTGGATCCGTGGATTGACTAGTGGAAGCCCGGGATGTTGAAGTCGTCACTGCCGTTTGTAGCGTGTTCAGGCGGGCGTCCACAGAAGACATGAATTGCAGCATGCGGGTCTGGACTTCACGCTGGCGTTGGAGTTCCTCCTGTACGGCTGCTAGTGCTGCAGCGGGATCCATGGCCTGATCTTACTGTCACGGCCAGGTGGACGGGCAGACCCAGGAGGTGGATCCACTGGGCCGAACTCCTAGATGGTAGTAGAGAGTCCGGTAGCTGGAACACTATAAACAGCCGAACAGTCCGTGCACACGAGTATAGCGGAGAAGTCCCTGGGACCACGGAGTCACGGGTGGTAGTCCGGGTGACGCAGCTCAGGTTCGGAAGCCGAGATGATGTCAGGCGGGGTCCGGAACCTTTGGAGCGAGATGACGGGTCACCGCAGGGATCCGAGATGGTGCGGACTGTCAGGATGGCAGATGGACAGCGTTCGGGGTTCAGGATACGGCAGGACTGGATGGCGAGGCAGGCACGGCTCTACAAGAGAGATAGGTGAGTATATACACATATACACCAGGAGGCCTGACTCCTAGCTCAGGAAACACGAAGATCAGGCCCCGCCCCCTTGGACAATAACCCCCTTTATACCCTGTACCTGTTTAGCCTCATTTCCTGTTAATGGACGCTGGCCCTTTAAGAAAGGGTCAGTGACCGCGCGCGCGCGCCCTAATGCGCATGCGCGCCGCCCGGGTGCCAGAAGCCAGGGAAGGAAGCTGAGAGGAGGACGCAGGGGAGCCGGCCAGGGCCTGGGAAGCCGTCGGGCGCCGGGATCGGGGACCAGGGGGCCTGGAAAGGACGGGCACCGGAGGCTGGAGAGCGGGGAGCGTGGCAGGTGAGCCGGGGAGCGGGGGTGAGGACCCGGGGAGCGGAACCGAGGACCCGGGGAGCGTGACAACCCTAAACACACCTGCAGGCTGTGTAAGGCTATTTGACTAAGAAGGAGAGTGATGGGGTGCTACGCCAGATGACCTGGCCTCCACAGTCACCAGACCTGAACCCAATCGAAATGGTTTAGGGTGAGATGGACCGCAGAGTGAAGGCAAAAGGGTCAACAAGTGCTAAGCATCTCTGGGAACTCCTTCAAGACTGTTGGAAGACCATTTCCGGTGACTACCTCTTGAAGCTCATCAAGAGAAAGCCAAGAGTGTGCAAAGCAGTAATCAAAGCAAAAGGTGGCTACTTTGAAGAACCTAGAATATAAGACATATTTTCAGTTGTTTCACACTTTTTAAGTATTTCATTCCACATGTTTTCATTCATAGTTTTGATGTCTTCAATGTGAATCTACAATTTTTAGAGTCATGAAAATAAAGAAAACTCTTTCCATGAGAAGGTGTGTCCAAACTTCTGGTCTGTATTGTGTATATATATATATATATATATATATATATATATATATATATATATATATTTTTATATATATATATATATATATATATATATATATATATATATAGTATATATATATATAGTATTTATATATATTAGCCGTAGTACCCAGCATTGCCCGGGATACTAACTGTCTCTCTGTCTGTCTCCCTCTCTGTCTGTCTCCTTCTCTGCCTGTCTGTCTCCCTCTGTCTGTTTGTCTCTGTCTGCCTCTCTCTCTCTCTGTCTGTGTCTCTATTTCTCTGTCTCTGTGTGTGTCTCTATGTGTGTATGTCTCTGTCTTTGTGTCTGTCTCTGTGTATCTGTCTCTGTCTGTTTCTGTGTCTGTCTCTGTGTCTGTCTCTGTGTGTGTGTCTCTGTCTGTCTCTGTGTGTCTGTGTCTCTGTGTGTCTTTGTGTCCCTGTGTGTCTGTCTCTGTGTGTCTCTGTCTTTGTGTGTCTCTCTGTCTGTGTGTCTCTGTGTGTCTCGTCTGTGTCTTTTTATCAGTCTATGTGTGTCTCTGTCTCTCTGTGTGTCTGTGTGTCTCTCTGTGTGTGTATGTCTCTGTCTGTCTCCGTGTCTGTGTGTGTCTATGTGTGTGTGTCTCTATCTCTGTGTGTGTCTGTCTCTACTGAAATTTATCACCTCACACATAAGTTGTCTTATACTAAGAATGTCCTTTGTTGCCTATAGCAACCAATCACAGCTCCTATTAATGACGTGTAGCTCCCAGCTCCATTGAGTTTAATGTAAGCAGGTTTTTTTGGTGAATAACTGTAAAGCTCAGGGCTAAATTTTCCCCTGAAAACGTAGTCTATGACATTCCCTGAGTTAAATGAGGCGGCTGTGCAATATTTTGTAATTGTAAATGTGAAAGTGCGGATTTCTTTAGCGGACATACACACATACATACACACACACATACATACATACACATATACACTCAGCTTTATATAATATATATAATCATTTATCTATCTTGGCATATCTTTTACACATAAGAACCCCTTCATTTCAGTATCTTCCATATTTTTTTTCCGGTTAGTGTCACATGGATGCCATTGGTGTGATGTCAGTATTTGACTCGTGCTATCGGCAAAAAACTGACTTGTCTTTGTGTGAATCACATGGACACATGGGTGTTTCACACAGACAAACAGTCCCTGTGAAAACATGGAGGTGTGAAGATCCCCATTGATTTTAATCAGTTTACGTGTGAATGTGTCTTTGGTGCGTTTCAAGATGGACACTACACATACGGGAGACACAGAGTTGTGAAGGAGGCCTAACACTGCTTTATTTTCCAGAGTGGATGGTGAGTTTAGAAGACTGGGAATGGAGAAGTGGCTCATAAGTGTGGAAAGAAGCAAAATTCTCTAATGAGAACTATTACAAAGTTTCTTATATTCACCTGTGCTACTGATTTTTGCAGTGCTTTGAAATAACAGAGACCATGTCAATACATAACATTATTATCAATGTGACCTTTGTGCATAGTTTGATGGATCAGTTATTATTGTGGGCTTACAATATACAATGGTAGCACAGTTGCCTTTTATACTGTGACTTTTTCAAATGAAATATTTTCTTCTTTTTGTTTTGTGTCTTTTTTGTAGCGTAACATTATCAAGCTTTCTTTTCATCCAAGGAAGACTGTGACTGTCACCACAATGGGTTTGTTTGACACAGGGACATCTGCTTTATCCTATACTCTGCTCATTAAATACAGTTTCAAGCTCTAAGTTGAAATGACTCAGCAGTCAGCAGCCAATTTAATCCACTTCATTGTTATATTTTCTAGGCTCAAAGTGAATCCTGATAATGCATAAAATACATGTCCACTGGTAGGTAAAAGAAAATTTAAAATGAAAAGTGGTAGTAGGGTAATGTAGTCTACTAACCCTTGAATTCCTGCACAATCTTGTAGTCTGAAGATTATTATTAGAGATGAGCGGATCCGTGGAAGTTTGGTTCGGTGGGTTCAGATGGACTTTAGATAAAGTTTGGTTTCGGCCCTGGACTTGCCCTGAACCCCAATGGAAGTCATTGAGTGGGCAGTTTAGGTCTCCGTCCACATGAAGACAGCCATAAACAGAGAACTTCCGTTGGCATGTGGGCGAGGTTTTTCCATTTTTTGAGGGGACGTGAACACTACATTCGATCACGCCGTTGTTACCCCCAGTGCGAGCCGATCAAACACTGCAAGGGCTTAGCATCAAGTGTACCTGATCACAATGATGATCTCAAGAGTGGTTTGCCTACGTAAAGCACCTGAACTCTGTTTTTATTGTAAAGTCTGTGTTTTTGAGGACAAAGAGGAACGGAGTCTTTAAAATTCGCTATAGTAATGAGCCCATACAAGCAAAGTGATGTAAAAATTATATATTTTATTATAAAGTGCTGTTGGGTACAAAAATACATGAATAAATAAAGGACCAAGGGAACGGTGCTGAAGGGGAAAGAACCCCACGTGTCCCAGAGAGGAAAGAGGAAAGTTCCTCAGCAGGGATCTTTATAGAAGGTTACTGAGGGGTGGCTGATACCAGAGAGTGAGGCTGTAGCCCAAATGATATGACCAAATTACAAAATGTACAAGTATTTTCCCTGATGCAAGTAGCACCACTCACCTCCTCAAATCTATGCAGATCACTGCACCACCGGGGTAACCACGTGGGGACCAACGTCTCAACACGTGTTTCGCGTGTAGCTTCGTCGGGAGACGGATAAAAGAGTGTGCAGGAACTGACCTTAAATAGGCACCCAGAATACATCACAGGCATCCACCCAGAGCGCGTCACGGGAAGCCCCGAGGCCCGGAAGTCCGCCCAGGAACAGCGTCCACAGTAGGGGCCGGACGGAAGAAAACTTCCTGTGACGTCAGTATTATTGTTCCGGCCCCACTGTTAAGGACGCTGCCGTGGCGACGTCCAGGCAACAGGCACGCCCCGTGACGCGTCTCCACATCCCGCCCCCCTCTCCCTCCGCCCATCAACCCCTCATCATACGCAGAGCCATCACTCACTACCGGAGTAGATCAAGATCTCTCAATACTGCCCATAAAGAGAGAGGAAAAGACAAAAACTCACCCCATAACCCCGTAAGTGTGCCCGCCGTGATGGCATCAAAATAGCATCAAAAACAGCCGATGAATCCTCATGGATAGCGTGGCCCTCCCCCTGCAGAATGGGGTCCACCGTCCACTCCAGAGGAAGATAAGTGGACAGCACATTCCAAGCAGTCGTCCATCGGCTATCCCAGATCACAAGGGAAGCCCAGATACAGTAAGGATATGGTAAAAATATGAGGACAGAAGGGATCGGGCCAAAAATAGACCCCCAACACTATATAACATGTATCAACTTCCCAAAAATCATGGAAAAAGTATCAGGTTCTAAAAATTACAATGACACATATATTTATATTAGTACAGAGGAATTAGCCTAAAGGAGTCCATAAGGCCAGTTGGATACATGATGGTATCAGTACACCATATCTTCATTCTCCATCATGTGAACCAGAATCCCAGATGTGAATCGTCCTCTTTATGGTTGCAGTCCATCCATTGTGGGGGTGGGCGTAGGAATGGTTCTTCCATCTCCATAGAGGCAGGAGGGTAAGGGGGAATGGGGTTTTTTTGTTGTTTGTGGGGGCATTTTTGGGGAAGAGGGAGAAAGTGGCAGAGGGGTGGGGGGGAGGGGGGGGGGGGGGGTGAAGGGGGCCTAGATGCTTCACAAGGTGTGATACATATGGGTACCACTCACTAACAAAAAGAGAGAGAAACAAACACACTGTTAAAAAGAGAACCATAAACTCCTGTCCAAAATAAACTAAAGTAAATATATAAATTAAAGAGAGGATCGCATAGGCAGTCTCAAATGCTCAGATATAGCACTGAAGGTATCCATTGTCAGCGCCTATATGCGTGACCACACGCCCAACAGTGCCACCTGATACACCACAATGTCCCAACAAGAAGACATAGCATCAAATTAGCATAAAATTACAGGAAGGGCGCAAACGAAAGCCGCTCGTTGAGACCATGCGGGGACATGGTACCCAGGGTGAATATCCAGCGACATTCGACTTGTGCCAGTCGTTTTTTAAGGTCTCCACCCCGAATGCCCATATGAACCTTGTCAATACCCCGAATCCTCAGACTTTTTGGGTCACAGTTGTGAGCCATCCTGAAGTGTCGGGGTATTGTTTTCAAGGTATCCGGGTCTATGGCTTCCTTAGCTGCGAGGATGTCACGCACATGTTCTCTTGTGCGTATTCTAAGCTCGCGGGAAGTCAAACCGATGTATATCAAGCCACAGCCACATGTGGCATAATAAATTACGCCAGATGTGCTGCAGGAGATGTACTCCCGGATCCGATATTCTTTCTTCCCGTCAGCTGTAGAAAAATGGGTGGCACGAATGATATTCTGACATCCACGACAGCTACCACACGGGTAACAGCCAAGCCGTTGAGGACCACAGCCAAAAAGAGGGGGCACCGTAGCCACATAATGGCTATGCACTAAAGTGTCCCTAAGGCTTCTACCTCTCCTGGCTGTCATAAGAGGACGTGCTGGAAGATATCCCGCCAGGGAGGGCTCAGTCTGGAGAATCCCCCAATGTTTATTCAGCACCCCTCGTATTTGGTCCCATTGACGGCAGTAGGTGGAGATGAACCTGGCCACAGGTTTAGAATTTGCCACTGGAAGCTTTCTCTCCACCAATAATTGGTTTCGTTGAGAGGATCTCGCTCGCTGGTACCCTCGCTTAATAGATCTTCCACTATAGCCTCTATCGGCAAATCTCTCCCTCATGTCACATGATTCAACCTCAAACACCCGATCCGACGAGCACAGTCTGCGCAACCGCAAAAACTGGCCAGTCGGAATCGCGTTAATCGTGGACTGTGGATGTCCCGAGGATGCATGGAGAAGAGCATTCACCGAAGTAGGCTTGCGGAAGATGTTAGTGGATACCATCCCGCTGTGTTCGATTGTAATCCGGATGTCCAGAAAGTCAATGGTCCTAGGGCCAATATGATGGGTCAAATAGATGTTAAGATTGTTGGAGTTGAGTCGACGCACAAAATCTTCGAATTCAGAACCGGTTCCCCCCCAGACGACCAGCACGTCGTCTATATAGCGGAGCCAGCACTGCGCATGGGAGCTCGCCGGCACGCCATCCCCGAAAACCTCCCTCTCCCAGAAACCGAGAAAGAGGTTTGCGTAGGACGGCGCGCAGGCCGCCCCCATCGCAGTACCGCGCCGCTGGAGGAAGAACCGGTCCCGAAAAACGAAAAAATTGTGCGTCAACACAAACTCCAACAATTCCATAATTAATAAAGATAAAGACCCATCAAGACTACTGGCATCCAGAAAAAATCGCACAGCTTTAAGTCCCTCCTGGTGGCCTATACTGGAGTAGAGGGCCTCCACGTCCAATGTCGCCAGTGATACCTCCTCCTCTAAGACCAGACCCTCCAAACGCCTCAGGACGTCAGAAGTGTCTCGCACATAGGAGGGCAACGTCTCAACTAGGGGGTGCAGATAATGTTCAATGAACTTGCACGTGACGTCACATAGCCCTCCTATGCCCGAGACAATAGGACGCCCTGGGGGTACCTTGGGGTTTTTGTGGATCTTTGGGAGGAGGTAAAAAGTTGGCACCACCGGCGATCTCACTAGGAGGCCCTCATACACCTTTTTGGGAATGGTCCCCGCCTCAAAGGCACTAACCAGTATCTGCTCCAGATCATGTGTATAAGACTTCACTGGATTAGAGTGAAGAGGCGTGTAGGCCTCCCGATCTTTAAGCTGCCGCCATGCCTCCCTTTCATAAAGTTCCACCGGCCAGATTACCACGTTCCCCCCCTTGTCTGCAGGTTTTATTACCACTCCCTCCAGATCTTGTATTTCTCTTAGGGCTCTCTCCTGTTTAGATGAGAGGTTGTTGGTACCACCTCTCCGGGAGAGCTCCTGGATGTCCCTGGTAACCAGGTCTCCAAAGATCTGGATCGGAGGGCACAGTGACAGAGGGGGGAACGTGGATGACCTTGGCATCACCCCATGAGGGAAGTTACCTGGTGGGTGGCCCGCAGACTCCTCCTCCAACTCCTCAAGTGCTGCCAAAGCTTCCTCTTCCATAGCTGATATAGATGGTTCTCCTGGTCCTTTCCTGGAGTGTAACTTATGCAGCACCAACTTCCGAAGAAAAAGATGGAGGTCCTTAATCACTGTGAAAACACTAAAATTAGACTGCGGAACAAAAGTCAGTCCCAGCTTAAGAACCTCCAGCTGAGTTGCAGTAAGCCGGTGCTGAGATAAATTAATCACCTCCAAATTGGTATCACCACCCTTCCTTTGAGTCGGAAGTTTGTTCCGGCCCCACTGTTAAGGACGCTGCCGGAGGGGTGGCTGATACCAGAGAGGGGGGGGGGGGGGGGGAAGGGGGCCTAGATGCTTCACAAGGTGTGATACATATGGGTACCACTCACTAACAAAAGGGCAGTATTGAGAGATCTTGATCTACTCCGGTAGTGAGTGATGGCTCTGCGTATGATGAGGGGTTGATGGGCGGAGGGAGAGGGGGGCGGGATGTGGAGACGCGTCACGGGGCGTGCCTGTTGCCTGGACGTCGCCACGGCAGCGTCCTTAACAGTGGCCAGGTCTTTAGATGGCGGGGGGCCTCCCAGAGCAAGAAGAAACATCTTGCCTCCTCTATGTCTGTCTCAGCATCATCGGTCTCCTCATTGGAGGAAGAATCAACGACAGAAAGGGCTAGGAGTATGAGACCAAATACAAGAGCAATAAGAACACGTAATAAGAACACTCCAGCCCCTGGTGGTGGTCGCGGGACTCCTCTTCCGACTCAAAGGAAGGGTGGTGATACCAATTTGGAGGTGATTAATTTATCTCAGCACCGGCTTACTGCAACTCAGCTGGAGGTTCTTAAGCTGGGACTGACTTTTGTTCCGCAGTCTAATTTTAGTGTTTTCACAGTGATTAAGGACCTCCATCTTTTTCTTCGGAAGTTGGTGCTGCATAAGTTACACTCCAGGAAAGGACCAGGAGAACCATCTATATCAGCTATGGAAGAGGAAGCTTTGGCAGCACTTGAGGAGTTGGAGGAGGAGTCTGCGGGCCACCCACCAGGTAACTTCCCTCATGGGGTGATGCCAAGGTCATCCACGTTCCCCCCTCTGTCACTGTGCCCTCCGATCCAGATCTTTGGAGACCTGGTTACCAGGGACATCCAGGAGCTCTCCCGGAGAGGTGGTACCAACAACCTCTCATCTAAACAGGAGAGAGCCCTAAGAGAAATACAAGATCTGGAGGGAGTGGTAATAAAACCTGCAGACAAGGGGGGGAACGTGGTAATCTGGCCGGTGGAACTTTATGAAAGGGAGGCATGGCGGCAGCTTAAAGATCGGGAGGCCTACACGCCTCTTCACTCTAATCCAGTGAAGTCTTATACACATGATCTGGAGCAGATACTGGTTAGTGCCTTTGAGGCGGGGACCATTCCCAAAAAGGTGTATGAGGGCCTCCTAGTGAGATCGCCGGTGGTGCCAACTTTTTACCTCCTCCCAAAGATCCACAAAAACCCCAAGGTACCCCCAGGGCGTCCTATTGTCTCGGGCATAGGAGGGCTATGTGACGTCACGTGCAAGTTCATTGAACATTATCTGCACCCCCTAGTTGAGACGTTGCCCTCCTATGTGCGAGACACTTCTGACGTCCTGAGGCGTTTGGAGGGTCTGGTCTTAGAGGAGGAGGTATCACTGGCGACATTGGACGTGGAGGCCCTCTACTCCAGTATAGGCCACCAGGAGGGACTTAAAGCTGTGCGATTTTTTCTGGATGCCAGTAGTCTTGATGGGTCTTTATCTTTATTAATTATGGAATTGTTGGAGTTTGTGTTGACGCACAATTTTTTCGTTTTTCGGGACCGGTTCTTCCTCCAGCGGCGCGGTACTGCGATGGGGGCGGCCTGCGCGCCGTCCTACGCAAACCTCTTTCTCGGTTTCTGGGAGAGGGAGGTTTTCGGGGATGGCGTGCCGGCGAGCTCCCATGCGCAGTGCTGGCTCCGCTATATAGACGACGTGCTGGTCGTCTGGGGGGGAACCGGTTCTGAATTCGAAGATTTTGTGCGTCGACTCAACTCCAACAATCTTAACATCTATTTGACCCATCATATTGGCCCTAGGACCATTGACTTTCTGGACATCCGGATTACAATCGAACACAGCGGGATGGTATCCACTAACATCTTCCGCAAGCCTACTTCGGTGAATGCTCTTCTCCATGCATCCTCGGGACATCCACAGTCCACGATTAACGCGATTCCGACTGGCCAGTTTTTGCGGTTGCGCAGACTGTGCTCGTCGGATCGGGTGTTTGAGGTTGAATCATGTGACATGAGGGAGAGATTTGCCGATAGAGGCTATAGTGGAAGATCTATTAAGCGAGGGTACCAGCGAGCGAGATCCTCTCAACGAAACCAATTATTGGTGGAGAGAAAGCTTCCAGTGGCAAATTCTAAACCTGTGGCCAGGTTCATCTCCACCTACTGCCGTCAATGGGACCAAATACGAGGGGTGCTGAATAAACATTGGGGGATTCTCCAGACTGAGCCCTCCCTGGCGGGATATCTTCCAGCACGTCCTCTTATGACAGCCAGGAGAGGTAGAAGCCTTAGGGACACTTTAGTGCATAGCCATTATGTGGCTACGGTGCCCCCTCTTTTTGGCTGTGGTCCTCAACGGCTTGGCTGTTACCCGTGTGGTAGCTGTCGTGGATGTCAGAATATCATTCGTGCCACCCATTTTTCTACAGCTGACGGGAAGAAAGAATATCGGATCCGGGAGTACATCTCCTGCAGCACATCTGGCGTAATTTATTATGCCACATGTGGCTGTGGCTTGATATACATCGGTTTGACTTCCCGCGAGCTTAGAATACGCACAAGAGAACATGTGCGTGACATCCTCGCAGCTAAGGAAGCCATAGACCCGGATACCTTGAAAACAATACCCCGACACTTCAGGATGGCTCACAACTGTGACCCAAAAAGTCTGAGGATTCGGGGTATTGACAAGGTTCATATGGGCATTCGGGGTGGAGACCTTAAAAAACGACTGGCACAAGTCGAATGTCGCTGGATATTCACCCTGGGTACCATGTCCCCGCATGGTCTCAACGAGCGGCTTTCGTTTGCGCCCTTCCTGTAATTTTATGCTAATTTGATGCTATGTCTTCTTGTTGGGACATTGTGGTGTATCAGGTGGCACTGTTGGGCGTGTGGTCACGCATATAGGCGCTGACAATGGATACCTTCAGTGCTATATCTGAGCATTTGAGACTGCCTATGCGATCCTCTCTTTAATTTATATATTTACTTTAGTTTATTTTGGACAGGAGTTTATGGTTCTCTTTTTAACAGTGTGTTTGTTTCTCTCTCTTTTTGTTAGTGAGTGGTACCCATATGTATCACACCTTGTGAAGCATCTAGGCCCCCTTCACCCCCCCCCCCCACCCCCCACCCCTCTGCCACTTTCTCCCTCTTCCCCAAAAATGCCCCCACAAACAACAAAAAAACCCCATTCCCCCTTACCCTCCTGCCTCTATGGAGATGGAAGAACCATTCCTACGCCCACCCCCACAATGGATGGACTGCAACCATAAAGAGGACGATTCACATCTGGGATTCTGGTTCACATGATGGAGAATGAAGATATGGTGTACTGATACCATCATGTATCCAACTGGCCTTATGGACTCCTTTAGGCTAATTCCTCTGTACTAATATAAATATATGTGTCATTGTAATTTTTAGAACCTGATACTTTTTCCATGATTTTTGGGAAGTTGATACATGTTATATAGTGTTGGGGGTCTATTTTTGGCCCGATCCCTTCTGTCCTCATATTTTTACCATATCCTTACTGTATCTGGGCTTCCCTTGTGATCTGGGATAGCCGATGGACGACTGCTTGGAATGTGCTGTCCACTTATCTTCCTCTGGAGTGGACGGTGGACCCCATTCTGCAGGGGGAGGGCCACGCTATCCATGAGGATTCATCGGCTGTTTTTGATGCTATTTTGATGCCATCACGGCGGGCACACTTACGGGGTTATGGGGTGAGTTTTTGTCTTTTCCTCTCTCTTTATGGGCAGTATTGAGAGATCTTGATCTACTCCGGTAGTGAGTGATGGCTCTGCGTATGATGAGGGGTTGATGGGCGGAGGGAGAGGGGGGCGGGATGTGGAGACGCGTCACGGGGCGTGCCTGTTGCCTGGACGTCGCCACGGCAGCGTCCTTAACAGTGGGGCCGGAACAATAATACTGACGTCACAGGAAGTTTTCTTCCGTCCTGCCCCTACTGTGGACGCTGTTCCTGGGCGGACTTCCGGGCCTCGGGGCTTCCCGTGACGCGCTCTGGGTGGATGCCTGTGATGTATTCTGGGTGCCTATTTAAGGTCAGTTCCTGCACACTCTTTTATCCGTCTCCCGACGAAGCTACACGCGAAACACGTGTTGAGACGTTGGTCCCCACGTGGTTACCCCGGTGGTGCAGTGATCTGCATAGATTTGAGGAGGTGAGTGGTGCTACTTGCATCAGGGAAAATACTTGTACATTTTGTAATTTGGTCATATCATTTGGGCTACAGCCTCACTCTCTGGTATCAGCCACCCCTCAGTAACCTTCTATAAAGATCCCTGCTGAGGAACTTTCCTCTTTCCTCTCTGGGACACGTGGGGTTCTTTCCCCTTCAGCACCGTTCCCTTGGTCCTTTATTTATTCATGTATTTTTGTACCCAACAGCACTTTATAATAAAATATATAATTTTTACATCACTTTGCTTGTATGGGCTCATTACTATAGCGAATTTTAAAGACTCCGTTCCTCTTTGTCCTCATGATAATATGAGTTGTTGCTAATGACTGTTATGGTGATTTTCCATACGCCTGCATGTCTCAAAAGTCTGTGTTTTGTATGAACTTTGGGTTCGCTCACATCCAGAATCGGACTGGCTACCGAAGGAAGCACCAGTAATACCAGTCCTGGCTGCGGTTACCTGCATTGATCTCCAGAGGTCTCACCTTAGCTCTGGAGTGCAGAATGGACTGAACTCGGGGTTTGCAGGACATGTCACAGCTGCTGACAGGCTGGGCTGAACTCTGGAGCTCATGTGATAGCTTCGGAGTTCAGCTGTTATGAACTGAACCGCAATCTATGGGGAATCAGTCAGCGGTCGCGGTTCAGTCCTGCAAACCCCGAGTTCAGTCCAGGCTGCACTCTGGAGCTCAGGTGATAGCTCCGAAAGTTCAATCCAGGTAACCGCAACCAGGACTGGTGTTACTGGCGGTTCCTCCAGTAGCCAGTCCGACACTGCTCACATCTAATTATTATTTTTAGTGCATATATTTAATGTACTTATGTGCCACAGTAATATGAAATACCTTTTCTGATCACATATTGCAGATAATTCACTAATGCTGTCTAGCATTTAGACATTGTAAACTTGGACAGACAGTCTTAAAATGTGCCAGAATTATCAGTGTTTTGTGCTGTTTGATGAACTGAGACTGTCTGTTCTGTTTATACCATTAGTGGTACAATTTTGGAACACAGGATCATCTTTTAGGCCTTGCCCCCTTATAGTGCCACTTCTTGATAGGATACACCCATTGTGAAGCATGAAAAAAAAACATGTCTAAAGTGGGCTTTACACGCTACGATATATCTAACGAGATGTCGGCGAGGTCACGTCATAAGTGACGCACATCCGGCATCGTTAGTTATATCGTAGGGTGTGACAGCTATGAACGAGCAGAAATACTCACCTTCTCGTTCATCGTTGACACGTCGCTCATTTTCAAAATATCGAACGTCAGGTTGTTCAATGTTCCTGAGGCAGCACACGTCGCTCCGTGTGGCACCCCGAGAATGATGAACTGCAGCTTACCTGCGGCCGGCGCCAATAAGGAAGGAAGGAGGTGGGTGGGATGTTTACGTCCCGCTCATCTCCGCCCCTCGGCTTCTATTGGCCGGCCGCTGTGTGACGTCGCTGTGACGCCGAACGTCCCTCCCCCTTCAGGAAGTGGATGTTCGCCGCCCACAGCGAGGTCATTTGGAAGGTAAGTACGTGTGACGGGGGTTATAACATTGTGTGACAGGGGCAAGAAATTGCCCGTGTCGCACAAACGATGGGGGCGGGTGCGATCGCAAATGCGATCGCACAATAAATGGTACCATGTAAAGCAGCCTTAAAAAACATGATCAATGTAGGGCAAAGCAAGATCGGTGTTTACAACACATTAAGTCAGATTTCTGGTGCATGTAACAGTAAATCAGCCCCAGTATGTAGTAACCGCAACACAGCCCCAAGTGCAGCCAGTAACATGTGCTATGGGCACAGAACAATTGTGCTCAGTCCGATTTCACATGTCCGTGTTTAAACATGTATGTAAAAAAAAAATACAAACAGTTGTTTCTTTATTGGCATAAGTTAGATATGAGACATCGTAACAATCAAATGGCACGAGAAGGTCGAACACATCTACTCATTCCACCTTTAGTCCTGACTCCTATGAATGCTTATTCTCAACTATAGGCCCATGTAAATAGGCCAGCAATCACCCGACAAGGGTGCAAGCTTAAAAATCTTACTTATGACATCATATCTTACAGTTTAAGTACTAAAAAAGGATTGTCACTCACATAAATCTTGTTTCCTTAGTCTTCTTTGATTCATATCAAAGTGAGGGTTACAAACAAAGTGACGCGTTTCGGCCTGTGTCACCAAGCCATTCTCAAACAGTATGTATGCATTTGTACAACAGCAAAATTTAAACAGTTTTAGGACATGCAAAGATCAGTTTACATATCTGAGTCACATTAGTGAAATCATTGACTTCACCATGCTAAAAATTATAACATAAGAGATCCCGTGATAGTATTCAGATTGGATCCGAAGTCACACACTTAGTATAAGTTAATAGAGTGACTCAGCCTCGTACCTGTATTATGCTTATAATTCATATTATACAATATCAATCTAATAATTTCTATTAAATATTAAATACTTTGGGAACGATAATAATCGTTAAGCGATAATTCCTCAATGTCATGTTTTAGAGAAGTAACATCACAATATAATGAAACTGATCATACAGATTAGATCCTTTTACTTCACAAAGTTTTTTTCTTTATAACATAAACAACAAATTGCACTAAAATAGAAAATCGACAGGACCTTAAGCATAATATGATTTCTCTCTCTTATATCGATGGATAGCCACATACATTAAATGAATGGTGGGGGGAAAAACATCCTAGAAACAAACCTCTTATAAAAAGATTCCTACAAAAAGATTCCTTCAAAAACTCCTCCAAACTTCCCATTTTTCACTGAAAATGTTAGAAAAGTACATAACAGCCTTGGCAAAATTACATTACATTTCTCCAATCATATTTATTACAAATATATGTTCCTAAAAAGGTTTATAATAGGTTTCATATTAGTTTTCCAACATTTCAATGCATAAATAACTCATGAAAGTTCTATACAAAAATAGTAATCTCAAATTAATGATTTAAACAACCTGGTTCTAGTATCTGCAACCTGTTTATCCAAAATATCTCTCTGCGTTTGAAAACTTCAATTCATGTAGGTGATGTGCTGTCGATAACATATTTTATGGTCACAGAACAATTGTAATAACTTTGGCTTGCATGTGACCAATCGGTTGATGGCTGTGGTTGATACATCTAAAGGGGCCGGCCATTAGCCAGAATAGCTGAAAACATGGTTTTGAGGGAAATCCTGAGATATGATGAGAATTATGATGTTTAGTCATGTCAGCCAGCTGGCCCCACACCTACATCCCTCTCCCTGCACACACAGAGATCCCCCTCAGATCACTCAGCATCTGGGAAAGTGTCAAATCCAATTACACTGCCAAGCCAGAGGAAGACCCCCTGGTAGGATATGTCCATTCATCCAGGGAGTGGGTGGGAAACTGGAAAACCTTCATAAGCTTCAAAGGGAAACCAAGTCCCTCGCCCCCAGCAGGAGTTCATATTCCCGACTCCGTAACGTCATACACAGTTATGATATTACCGTGCGTCTGAGCCACACACCCACTACATCGTTAAAATTGAGACTCCGAGCCGCATCTCTGTATACCTTTGAATTCTTTGTCGTGCCCTGGGGCGGCGAGATACAGAGAACTGCAAGTAGGAGTCTGGTAGAGGAGTCGTGCTTGGACTCGGTAGGCAGAGGGGACACAGATGGATCCGATGACACCAGAACCATCCCGATCGGACCTCCCAGTCCGGAGTTAGGGATAATATTCACTTTGGAATATTATTTTAGACTCAAGACAGGGGTGGGGCAGTATACCCCTGCAAGGTCACCACGGGGAGGGGACATGGATTGTAGCCAGTTTGATAAAGACAATGTGGACATTCTTGGCTTGTCTTTACTTGGGGGTCATGTGTCCAATACACATGTGAAGAAGTCCATGAATCCCTGGTTGAACGGCATCCCCCTGTAGCCAGACGCATAAGGTAACTGCTTGATCTATATGCATGCTTGTGATCTATAACTTACCTCTAAATGTACTCTGACCTATATATATATTTTGTAAATTTCATATTGTATATATTGTAGTATCTAATGAGCCCTACGGCAATTAAAATATATAATTTAATCTTGGGCTGTTCTGTTATCTCGATCCTAAATCCCACGTCTGTGGGCTCGGCTTAATAGTTATCGTAATCGATTGGTGGCAGCGAGTTTATGCCAAGGATCATTGTGGGGCAATCAGTGAGATCTGGTAGGATTAGATATATTTCACCGCAGGAGTCAGGGGAATATATACCTTACTCTCACCGGGAACCTTTCAATCATTGGCATAGTAGAATAGCGGCCTCCTTGCTTATTGTCGGGCAATTCCATAATTGGCCTGACTATAAGAGGGGCGCTGGAGAGCGAATCACGTGCTCTGTCGGGAGGAAAGGAGGGGTGTACTTCCTCTTCCTCTCCCCTTTTCGTGACAATGGTAATTTCATGAGAAAAATACTTCAATTCTACTATAAAAGAAGATCAAGATTAGATACCATGTCCAGATTTTAGATATGTGCTTGGCCACACATTTAGCAGTTTCATTCGAAAGAATTCTGTATCTCACAGACCTTTTATTTTTTCTTTAACAAGCTTCTTTCTCTGCACTCATTACCTGTATTAATTGCACCTATTTGAACTTGTTACCTGTATAAAAGACCATAGCCAAGAACAAAGAGCTGTCTAACGACACCAGGGACAAAATTGTAGACCTGCACAAGGCTGGCATGGGCTACAGTACAATAGGCAAGCAGCTTGGTGAGAAGGCAACAACAGTTGGTGCAATCATTTGAAAATGGAAAAAACACAAGATGACAGTCAATTCTTACTCAGTCTTGGGCTCTATGCAAAATCTCGCCTTGTGGGATAAGGATGATTCTGAGAAAGGTCAGGAATCAGTCCAGAACTACACAGGCGGACCTGGTTAATGACCTGAAGAGATCTGGGACCACATTATCAAAGAGTACCATTAGTAACACACTACTCCATTATGGATTAAAATCCTAAAGGGCACGCAAGGTCCCCCTGCTCACGCCAGCACATGTCCAGGCAGATTTCAAGTTCGCCAATGACCATCTTGATGATTAAGAGCAGGCATGAGAGAAGGTCATCTGGTAAGGTGAGACCAAAATAGAAATTTTTGGTATCAACTCCACTCGCCATGTGTGGAGAATGAAGAAATATCAGTACAACCTCAAGAACACCTTCCCAACCGTGAAGCAAGTGGGTGGAAACCTCATACTTTCACGTTGCTTTTCTGAAAAGGGGACAGTACAACTGCATCATATTGAGTGGAGTATGGATGGAGCCATGTATCACAATATTTTGGTCAAAAAGCTCCTTCCCTCAACAACAGCATTGAAGATGAGTCGTGACTGAGTTTTCCAGCATGACAATGGTAGATTTCCTGGACTATGGCAGACATGAGTGGAATTTGTTGTAAAAAAATGGGGAACAAATTAAAGTTTTGGAGAGTGTGTGACGGGGTATGCAGCAGAGCAGTAAGGGACACCAGGCCAAGGAACAATCCAAAGGGCTTTATTGGAACCACAAAGATAAAGCACCAAACAAATATAAATCCTTAAAGTCTGCAAGGAGTCCACAACAAAACAAAAGATCCAGAGGCGCCTCTCGGTATTCCAACGCCAGGGAAAATATGGCAATGGTCTTTATATGAGTTCCTTGAGTCCAACAGGGTGAACAACAAAACGCAATCCCACGTGGCCACTGATCTCCAGTCTGTGACAGTCCATACACAGGCTCTAGGATCCAGCCTCAGCAATAGATCCTAGTCCTTCTCCAGCCGAGATCCAACTAACTAACCTAACATGGGTCTCATTGTTCTTCTCTCCTGGGATCAGCCCCTTAGGTGGGCAGAAGAGTCCAACTCCGCCTGGACACTTGATACATGAATGGACTTTAGACTCCTGGCTCTGTCTTGTTTACCAAGTTGTAGATTGGAGAAGTCCCATGCTGAGAAGAACAAACAATCCCCCACCAGTAGTACATACAGGACAGTAAAGGAGAGACAGACTATTACAACATGAGCACGGGCGGGGTAGGGACATTCTGTTACAACCCCTTCCCCCCTCAATTTGTGTACGGACTAGTGACCTCAACAGGTCGCTTGCCAAGTACACGTAAACATGGTGGACCTGACTCAGGGCTCCTCCTGCCTGGACAATCCGTCTGCATTTTGGGTGTTGGCTCCAGGTTCTTTAGTGTATGATGAAGATGTAGGGTTGAATGTTCGGCTCCAGTTTGTATCCTCCTTCACTTAAACTCTGCTTCCTGCACCCACAAATTGGCATTGTATATCTCCCACATCATTGCCTAGGAGAATGTCTGCAGGAAGGCCGCTCATCACACCGATTATGCATTGTTTTGCCCCAAAGCCATAATCCAGGGTTACGCTTGCTCTTGGAATATATCTCTGAGTGCCTCCAGCCAATTCAATGGTAATTCCTGGTCCCTTTTGAATTGCTTCTGGTTGAAGTACTCGGGGATCTGCAATGGTGAGAAAAGCCCCAGTGTCAAGAAAGCCAACAACTTTTTGCCATCCAGCACGACCTCCTGTAGATATTTATGCAGAAGATAATAAGAACGGGTGGCTGTGGCTCGCACTCCATAGACTCCTGCTAAGGAAGTCAACATATCAGAGTCACTTGGCAAATCATCAGGGCCTGAATCCAGCTCTTCTCCTACTGAGGGTGTCTGTAAATAATGGACAGGCAAAGGTGGTCTGCAGCTGTTCTGCCTCCGAAAACCTGGACAGTGAGCTTGCAGATGACCAGGCTGCCCACATTGATAACATATGCACTGAGTCTCACTCCTTCCAGTTTGCCTTCTGGAGAAGTGGGTAGGAGACCTTGGTGACTGATAGGGAGGTGCAGGTGCTGGAGGTGGTTGTCGATTTGGAGGATGACTCCACGGGATAGATGGGCATGTGGCCCGCAGATGCCCGGGATGCCCACAGCTATAACATCTTCACTCTTCTACTTTCTCTTCTCGTCGCATTCCAGAAAATGTGGTAGAACCAACTGGAGGCACATACACACGGGTATCCACATGAGATGGTGATCTAGGAGGTCGAGGAACATTGGGCACTGAAGGACAAGGAACCTCTGGTGTTGGGGAGCTGGTCATTTTTTCTCCCTCCACTAGCAGCTTCTTCCATTGAGGCTTGATGGTGAGAAGCTCATCAGCTAGAGCAGCAGCTTGTTCCACTGTCTCTGGTCTCCTCTCGCGCACCCATTCCCTGATTTCAGCAGGGCACTTGGCATAAAACTGTTCTTTCAGGATGACCTGGAAGAAGGTCTCCCAAGTTAATGTGGAAGGAGGGGGGAGAGGGAGTGATCCAGCACGAGTCCTCCTTGGTTTAAAACATTCGAGTCTTTATTTGAAAATCTTAAAAACATATAGTAAAGACCGAAAAATAGCTAGAATAGTAAAGGCACGATTACATGAGGGCTTTACGCGTTTCGGACTGACAATAAAACCAACTAGTCCTTAGTCATAAGTGTCTCATGAATCCCAAGTAGCTACTAAAATAGACTGACTCATTAAGTGAGGAAAAGGGAGGGGTGAAAAATGTGTGAGAAAATGTGCTAATTGCAACAGAAAAAGTAGAAAAAGTAGAACGGAGAGAAAGAGATGATAAGAAAGGAGCAAAATGAGTATCTGAAGATTCTCTGGTTCTGTTCTATTGAAACAACAATTTATAGTAAACATATGTTCGGTAAACCTCGCTATATTCAAAAAATCCGCATTCAGCTATAAACATAAAAATCCAAAACTGCAGGTTGGGAAATCATGTACATAAATATATAAGCATATAAACATATGAAGAGAAAATATATAATATATAGAAAAATACCAAATCTTTTGCTAGTTATATGTAGGGACTTGGGTGGGGGAGGGAAATGCAAGGGATGGGGGAGTGGGGGGTGAAGGGGGGGGGGAGGGGAGTGAGGAATATGATGGTGGATATAATTTATGTTATTCTCCTACTAATTGGATGTAAATTTTAAGCCCCGATTTATTCTCATTAATATAATTTCCATCGCATATCTTCTTATTATTAACTCCGAACTTATAACCGCCTATCTTGTAGTAGTCCCTTCTTGACTGACTGTGAACCAGACATCGAAAAATGAATGAATGCAAAAGCCGCATGAAAAAGGGCATACTCATTATGTGCGAGTATTAGTACACAGGCTTGGTGCCTTTGCCTATAACCTGGATGGTTAAATCACGATATATGATCGGGACTCAGGAATGAGAGTGAGACCAAAACTAGAATACAAAGCATGACCAGAGGATAAATCAATTTGAAAATATGAGTATGATTGTAATTGTGATTGCCCCCTTTAGTGTAAAACATGTTAATATTGAATTTTGAATTTTAAGGTTATTCTTAAATTACCAACTATTAAATTTTCGAAAGTGGCCAGCCATTTCCGGATTATTACTTGTTTTCCTATTGTTTCCATTTATATTCTATTCAATATTTGGCATATTTCTAAGTGAGTAATATTCATGGAAAATATATAAAGTTGGAGCTCATAAACCCAGTTTAATTCCCATTTATTAATGTTGACAGAAGTATATAAGGTTATAATTCAACATAGGGTTAATACATTGGGGATCCCGATAATGGATATAATATAATTATTCTCCTTCTAATTAGACGTGAGTTACATATTATAATTTATTTCCATGAATATAATTTTTATTTTTTTATAATTATGTTAGCAACAATTTTTATAAAAATTAATCTATAAGGTTATAGAGCAACATGGGGTTAGCGCGGAAATACCCCATAGCATTAATACGCGGGAACATTATTATTATTTTTATTACTACTTCTATTTATTCAGGGATTAATATATGAATCATGAGATGCTATGGGGGGAGAAAAGAAGGGGGGGAGGGATAAAAATCCGCAAGTTAGGAAATCGTGTACATAAATATATAAGCATATAAACTTATGAAGAGAGAGTATATAATATATAGAAAAATACCAAATCACTGGCTAATTATATGTAGGGACTAGGGTGGGGGGGGGGAAGGGGGGGGGGAGGGGGGAAGGGGGGGGGGGAGTGAAGAATATGATAGTGGATATGATTAATGTTATTCTCCTACTAATTGGATGTAAATTTTAAGCCTCAATTTATTCTTATTAATATAATTTTCATCGCACATCTTCTTATTATTAACTCGGAACTAATAACTGCCTATCTTGTAGTAGTCACTTCATGACTGACTATGAACCAGACATCGAAAAATGAATGAATGCAAAAGCCGTATGGAAAAAGCATACTCGTTATGTGCGAGTATTAGTACACAGGCTTGGTGCCTTTGTCTATAACCTGGATGGTTAAATCACGATATATGATCGGGACTCAGGAATGAGAGTGAAACCAAATCTAGAATATAAAGCATGACCAGAGGATAAATCAATTTGAAAATATAGGTGTACTTATAATAGTGATTGCCCCCTTTAATGTAGAACATGTTAATATTAAATTTTAAAGTTATTCTTAAATTACCAACTTTTAAATTTTCAAAAGTAGCCAGCCATTTCCGAATTATTATTTGTTTTCTTATTGTTTCCATTTATATTCTATTCAATATTTGGCATATCTCTAGATGAATAATGTTCATGGGAAATGTTTAAAGTTGGAACTCATAAACCCAATTTAATTCCCATTTATTTATGTTGACAGAAGTATATAAGATTATAATTCAACATAGGGTTAATACATTGGGGATCCCGTTAATGGATATAATATAATTGTTCTCCTTCTAATTAGATGTGAGTTACATATTATAATTTATTTCCATGAATATAATTTTTATTTATTTAATATTATTATGTTAGCAACAATTATCATAAAAATTTGTCTATAGGGTTATAAAGCAACATGGGGTTAGCGCGGAAATACCCCATAGCATTAATACGCAGGAACATTATTATTATTACTGCCTCTATTTATTCAGAGATTAATATATGAGTCATGGGACGCTATGTGGATCACTACTGGGGGGGGGGGGAGGGGGGGAAAGAGGGGGGGGAGGGGAAGGGGGGGGGAGGGGGGGGGGACCAAATGTTGTTCAGGGTATGGAATGGGTTCCTTATGGGATCTAATATATGATTAGAAAATGAAGCGCAGGTCGGAACGGTAGTTGAAACCGTTCGGGTACCTTGAGTCTAACTTTAAAATCCATTTCGCTTCAGCTATTAGTAGGGCTTTAAACCAATCACCTCCCCGTGGGGGTCTAGGAATGAATTCCAGGCCTGTGATTTTCAAAGTGGTGAAATCTGCAGTATGGCATTCTATATAGTGCCTGGTTAATCCTGACAGGGAGCGTTTCCTAACCAGTGCGGCATAGTTTAGTGAAGTCCTATCCTGGGCGGCAATGGGGATACGGATATGCTCCGAAATCCTGGTTCTTAAGGCCCTAGAGGTGCAACCTACATAGTATTTATTACAGGAACTGCATGTAGCAACATAAACTACATGCGTGGAGGCGCAATTGATGAAAGATTTAATTGCAAAATCCACCCCATTGTTACCTGTAAAAGATTTATTGTTCTGCATAAATTTGCAGAGACCACATCTGTTAGATCCGCATTTAAAGGATCCTTGCACACTAAGCCAGTTTTTATTCGATTTTCCAGTTTTATTGGGAGCATATCTGCTTGGGGCCACTAAATTCCCCACTGTACAAGCCCTCCTGGCCACTACATTGACTCCGGATTGAAGGATGTGACTCAAAGTATTATCCTGACATAACAGGGGAATAAAACGTAGAATGGCATGTTTAATTTGGAAAAAATCCGTGCTAAAAGGTGTAGAAAATGTTACACGTTTGGTGTTGTTAGGGGGTGACGGGCGATCTGCCAGCAAGGCGGACCTTGTTCGATTATCGGCAATCTTGCTAGCCCTTTTTATGATTGGATCCGAATAACCCCTTTTACTTAATCTCCCCTTAATGCAGGTTGCCTCCTTAAGATAGGTTTCATTCGTGGAACATAGGCGTTTAGCCCTTAAAAACTCACCTACTGGTAAATTTTTTAATGTCTGGGGGGTATGGCAGCTAGTGGCATGGAGGGAGGAATTGCCACTAGTGGGTTTTCTATATAGGGCAGATCTAATAGAGCCTGATGTAATATCCCCTGATAGCATGACGTCCAAAAAGGGGGCAGTCTCTGGATAAAAATTCATTTTGAATTTCAGATTAAGGGAATTGCCATCAAAGTAGGTGTTAATAGCATTCATGGTTTCTTGCGGGGTGCTAGATGGATTTTTTCTACAGATTAGGATCTGATCATCTATGTACCTGGCATACCAGGCGATGTGGTCCATAAAGGGGTTATTATCAGTATAAATAAACTGTTCTTCCCAATGGGCCATATAAATGTTTGCCAGGGCACAAGAGAAACTCGCCCCCATAGGGCATCCTGCTACCTGTAGGAAAAAGTCACCATTAAACTCAAAGAAATTATGTGTTAAAAGGAACCCTGTAGCCATAAGGATGAATTCTTTAAAAGTATCATCATAGGGGCTATATTTTTCTAGATGGAAGTAGAGGGCTTGTATGGCTTCCCTATGCGGAATACTGGGATAAAGTGACTCCACGTCGCTGGTTATCCAGTATGATTCCTCTGTCCAGGGGATTTTTTCCAAATTTTGTAGGAGGCTTTTTGTATCCCTAATATAGCCCACCGTTCGTTTCACCAGTGGTTGTATCTGGTGGTCCACCCAGTCACTCAGGTTACTTAGTAAAGACTTAGTGCTGGCCACTATGGGTCTGAGTGGGGGGGGAAATAGATCTTTATGCACTTTAGGAAGGCCTTGGAAAATAGGGCATATGGGGGAATCCACATATAAATATTCCTGGGTTTTTTTGGGGAAGATACCCCATTCAAAGCCTCGTAGTAAGAGTGCTTGCAGCTGAGATGAAAATTCAGCTGTGGGGTCGCACGTAAGTTTCTTATATGTAAATTCATCACACAAGATTTTGTTAATTTCTCTCTTGTATAGAGCACTATCTAACACCACCACTGCGCCTCCTTTATCCGCTCTACGTATGACAATAGAATCGTTGTTCTTTAAATTGTTCAGAGCCTTCTTTTCTTTGGGTGTGAGATTATTTTGAGTTTGCGGTTTTTTAGCTAATATGTGTTTAATCTCAGTCTCCATAAGGTCTTGAAAAGTGTCCATAATGGGAATTCTTGAGGCAATGGGATAGAAGCTAGGATTCCTGGTGGTAAATGCCGATGGAATTGATGTTCTAATACAAGTATTACTTAATTCCTGTAAATGTGCGACCGCTATTTGCTCCTTGAGGCTCAGGAATAA